>NC_134691.1:19299764-19599764 GCF_050947455.1 Rhinoderma darwinii
ATATATATATATATATATATATATATGTATATACAGTGAAGGAAATAAGTATTTGATCCCTTGCTGATTTTGTAAGTTTGCCCACTGTCAAAGACATGAACAGTCTAGAATTTTTAGACTAGGTTAATTTTACCAGTGAGAGATAGATTATATTTAAAAAAAAAAACAGAAAATCACATTGTCAAAATTATATATATTTATTTGCATTGTGCACAGAGAAATAAGTATTTGATCCCTTTGGCAAACAAGACTTAATACTTGGTGGCAAAACCCTTGTTGGCAAGCACAGCAGTCAGACGTTTTTTGTAGTTGATGATGAGGTTTGCACACATGTTAGATGGAATTTTGGCCCACTCCTCTTTGCAGATCATCTGTAAATCATTTAGATTTCGAGGCTGTCGCTTGGCAACTCGGATCTTCAGCTCCCTCCATAAGTTTTCGATGGGATTAAGGTCTGGAGACTGGCTAGGCCACTCCATGACCTTAATGTGCTTCTTTTTGAGCCACTCCTTTGTTGCCTTGGCTGTATGTTTCGGGTCATTGTCATGCTGGAAGACCCAGCCACGAGCCATTTTTAATGTCCTGGTGGAGGGAAGGAGGTTGTCACTCAGTATTTGACGGTACATGGCTCCATCCATTCTCCCATTGATACCGTGAAGTAGTCCTGTGCCCTTAGCAGAGAAACACCCCCAAAACATAATGTTTCCACCTCCATGCTTGACAGTGGGGACGGTGTACTTTGGGTCATAGGCAGCATTTCTCTTCCTCCAAACATGGCGAGTTGAGTTAATGCCAAAGAGCTCAATTTTAGTCTCATCTGACCACAGCACCTTCTCCCAATCATTCTCAGAATCATCCAGATGTTCATTTGCAAACTTCAGACGGGCCTGTACATGTGCCTTCTTGAGCAGGGGGACCTTGCGGGCACTGCAGGATTTGAATCCATTACGGCGTAATGTGTTACCAATGGTATTCTTGGTGACTGTGGTCCCAGCTGCCTTGAGATCATTAACAAGTTCCCCCCGTGTAGTTTTCGGCTGAGCTCTCACCTTCCTCAGGATCAAGGATACCCCACGAGGTGAGATTTTGCATGGAGCCCCAGATCGATGTCGATTGACAGTCATTTTGTATGTCTTCCATTTTCTTACTATTGCACCAACAGTTGTCTCCTTCTCACCCAGCGTCTTACTTATGGTTTTGTAGCCCATTCCAGCCTTGTGCAGGTCTATGATCTTGTCCCTGACATCCATAGGGTATGTTCACACGATAGCAGGCATTTACGTGTGAAAAGACAGACTGTTTTCAAGAGAAAACAGCTGCCTCGTTTCACACGTAAATGCTCCTCCTCGTATTATGCGAGGCGTCTGTGACGCTCGTTAATCTTGAGCTGCTCTTCATTGAGTTCAATGAAGAACGGCTCAAATTACGTTGCAAAGAAGTGCCCTGCACTTCTTTGCCGAGGCAGTCAATTTACGCGTCGTCGTTTGACAGCTGTCAAACCACGACGCGTAAATTACAGGTCGTCTGCACAGTACGTCGGCAAACCCATTCAAATGAATGGGCAGATGTTTGCCGACGTATTGTAGCCATATTTTCAGGCGTAAATCGAGGCATAATACGCCTCGTTTACGCCTGAAAATAGGTCGTGTGAACCCAGCCTTAGGGTATGTTCACACGCTGAGCCAAAAACGTCTGAAAGTACGGAGCTGTTTTCAAGGGAAAACAGCACCTGATTTTCAGACGTATTTTGAGCAACTCACGTTTTTCGCTCCATTTTCGCGCCATTTTCGCGCCGTTTTTTCGGCCGTTTTTGGAGCTGTTTTCAATAGAGTCTATGAGAAAACGCCTCCAAAAACGTAGTCTTTTGACAGCTGTCAAACGACGACGTGTAAATGACAGGTCGTCGGCACAGTACGTCGGCAAACCCATTCAAATGAATGGGCAGATGTTTGCCGACGTATTGGAGCCGTATTTTCAGGCATAAATCGACGCATAATACGCCTCGTTTACGCCTCGTTTACGCCTGAAAATAGGTCGTATGAACCCAGCCTTAGAAAGCTCTTTGGTCTTGCCCATGTTGTAGAGGTTAGAGTCAGACTGATTAATTGAGTCTGTGGACAGGAGTCTTTTATACAGGTGACGATGTAAGAGCTGTCTTTAATGCAGGCACCAAGTTGATTTGGAGCGTGTAACTGGTCTGGAGGAGGCTGAACTCTTAATGGTTGGTAGGGGATCAAATACTTATTTCTCTGTGCACAATGCAAATAAATATTTATAATTTTGACTATGTGATTTTCTGTTTTGTTTTTTTTTTTTATATAATCTATCTCTCACTGGTAAAATTAACCTAGTCTAAAAATTCTAGACTGTTCATGACTTTGACAGTGGGCAAACTTACAAAATCAGCAAGGGATCAAATACTTATTTCCTCCACTGTGTATATATATATATATATATATATATATATGTATACATGCCTCGTGTGTGTGTGTGTGTGTGTGTGTGTGTGTGTGTGTGTGTGTGTGTGTGTGTGTGTGTGTGTGTGTAGATATAACATGCCTCCTGCACAGGGCGCCAGTGATTGCTGGGTGTCCGACCGCTGGGACACCCAGTGATGAGAAGTGCTCCTTGGACTTCGGGGCTCTGTGTCCGGCAGCTTCGTAGAAATGAAAGGAGCGACGGTACTTGCTTGTACGCATGCGTGGCCAGCGCATGTCTTTTGTGGGACAACCTATAGGCTAAAGGCCGGCTTTTTTTTTTTTTTAAATTTAAAATTTTAAGGGGGTGTTGGGGTTGGGGTTGTATGGTGTTATACTGGGGGGGGCGTATGGTGCTATTTACAGGAGGCTATATGTCGTTATCTACAGGGAGGGGGCTGTATGGCGCTATCTACACGGGGGCTGTATGGCAGAATCTACAGGGAGGCACTATCTACAAGGGGGGCTGTGTGGCCCCCAGGGGGGGGGGTAATGTCCAAAGTTTGCTATAGGGCTCAGTCTTTCCTAGTTACACCCCTGTGTATAGCACTGTCTACAGGGGGGGGGGCTGTATAGCACTGTCTACAGGGGGGTTGTATAGCACTGTCTACAGTGGGGTCTGTATAGCACTGTCGACAGAGGGCTGTATAACCCTGTCTACATGGGGAGGGCTGTATAGCACTCTCTACAGCTGGGCTGTATAGCACTGTCTGCAGGAGCAGGCTGTATGGCACTATTTGCAGGGGGGCACTATCTACAAGGACGGGCTGTGTGTGGCACCCAGGCTAGGGGGGCCCAGTCAAAAGTTTGCTATGGGGTCCAGTGTTTCCTAGTTACGCCCCTGGATGGATGGATGGATGGATAGATAGATAGACAGACAGACAGACATGAGATAGATTCGATTAGATACAATTATTTTGTCATATGCAGTTTAGTTTGGAGGTGTCTATTGTGTGTTACATAATTATCTATATTCACAAGAAATATCAACAAAAATAATTAAAAAATCAATCTTTCCGTGCTGCTTGTATTGACCTGAAGATGGAATGCCATTTTGTTACAAGCCTCAGACTTTCCATTTGCTCTTATTATGGAACCAGTATAAAAAAATAAATCCTTAAACTAATCATAAACTAACCTGCATTCTTTAACTTTCCACTCTTCTCTGTACTGACTTCCGTGTTTCCATAAGACATTTTTTTTTAAATGAAAAACAAAATTAATAAAATTATGAAGCAATAACAATAAATTGAATAATCTAAAAAAATAATAATTAACTTCTCAAAGCAGTGAAAAAAATACCATATAAGTATTAGTTATTTCCATGAATCTACAAATCGTAAAATAAAAAAATGTCTGGATTGGTTCATTCCTGGGCTGGGACCGACCTCACTCAGACCGCCGCCACGTGACCTCCTAAATGTGAGTCATATATTATTCCAGAGGACGCATATACAGTTGGAACCGAGACTTTGTTGAGTGGCTCGCGACCCCCCGGAGGTCTTCACATGACCCCCCAAGGTGCCGCGACCCACAGTTTGTAGTGTATTGTGCAGTTTGCGGTGGAGAGCGGAGAGGGGGGCCTGCAATTTAAAGGCCCCCTCTTCTCTCTCCACCGCAAACACAGACAGTACAATACATATATATTACGGGCCCCCTCTGCCGCTCACCTAGAGTTTTTAGGGGTCTTCCGTACCGGCTCTTCCACACTGGATGGAACGCCCCTCACGTGACGGCACGGTCACATGGTACACGGAGTGTACCATGTGTCCGTGACCTTAAAAGAGCCAGCCCCATTACCAGGAAGTGCCGGCGTCATGGCACAGAGAATCATTAGTGCGCTTTGTGGCAACGGGGGGCACTCTGGTTCGCCAAGGCTTAGGGGCCCGGTCGCAATTGCGACCGCTTCGACCCCTATAGCTACGCCACTGACTGTGGCACTATATGGGGGTGTCACACTATCTACATAGGCACTGTGTATGGCACCATGTGGGCTCTGGCACTTTATATGTGGGCACTATATTACTTTATATGTGGTCACTGTGGCACTGTCTAAGTGGGCAATTTCTACATGGCCACTGTGGTGTTTTCACGGGGTTGGGACAAAAAAATTATAATAAATGAAAGACACACTGATGCAAAACAGCCATGAAAAACTGACAGTTGATCAGTTTTTAATGGCCATTTTTTTTCAATATAAAGTACAGTGAAGTTTACCGCTCAGACGGCACTGGTAACAGTCCAATATCATTCAGTATGGACTCTCTCCCAGAAAAATGCAGTGGACAATCCGCAATCCAATGAGGGTGTGGATGGTAATTCTTATCCTTGTAGTTCCACCAAGCTCCTTATCGTCTCTCTCCACATTCAAAGAACTCCTGGTAGGAAAAGGATCTTATGTCTCTAATAGATGGAAAAAGGAAGACACATAGTGCAACACCCTCTGCAAAAAGATTGCTCCACGCCAAGTTTAATCCATACTCACAGAAGTAACAAGAAATAAAAGCATCAAGCTAAGTAAAAATCTTTAAAATTTCTAGGCGGCACGCCAAACACTCTCGCCCGACCCTGGGTTTCGCCCTTCCGGCTTCCTCTGGGGCATGTGTGACGTGTCTAATTAACAGGCTTATATAGCCGCATAACATTTACATTTACATAAATTTACATACATAAAAAATGGTTAAAAAAACATATACACCCACAATGATCTCTGCAATATATAGAGATAATCTAATCTTACCATCATAATCGTATACATATATATACACTTCTAAATATTATTATTTTTATATAAATGCCTAATCTCTTTAAAAAGTAAAAAAATATAATATATTATGTTAAACAAGCCTATTTGCCACCTTTAGGCTTTATTCAGACGAACGGGAAATACGCGCGTGCAACGCGCGTGATTTTCACGCGCGTTGCACGGACCTATATTAGTCTATGGGGCCGTGCAGACATGTGCGTGAGTTTTGCGCTGCGTTGGTCCGTTGCAAAAAACTCACGACATGTCCGTTGATTCAGCGTTTTCAACGCATCACGCACCCATTGAAGTCAATGGGTGCGTGAAAACAACGCACGGCACACGGTGGCTTTTCACTTTGTGAGCACATGTGCACAGTTCTAACCGACATCTGCTGCAATGCCACGTGCGTGCGATGTGCAAAAACTTATCTGCTTGGTGCATGACAGACCCCAGTTGTGGAATACCAACGCAGAGGCCTACCACGACCGCACGGGCAAGGAGGTTGGCTGGGATGAGGTCGCGCAGAGCCTCTTCGGACAGGAGTGGGATAAAAGCACCACAAGAGACCGCAAAAGCATAGGTAAGCGCAGATCTCTATTGATGCTAATGCAATCGGCCATGCTGTAGTGTATATCCTTGTGTTTCACATGTTTGTACTGTGCTTGGTCGCAGGTGTGTCACTGCATCATTAGGCAAGTGTTTAATGTTTAGTTGTGTTTAAAGTTTAGCGACGTTTCGGACAAGTGCAGTTTTCAGTTAGGTCACATGGTCTCCTTTTTTTGTCTGTTTCCTGTTCCTATGTCCAGTTGATGATGTTAAAACAAGGTGGAGGAGCTGTCGGGATCAGTTCAGGAGGGAATTTGGAAGCAGAGGGCGAAGTGGGGATGGGGCGTCCAAAAAACGCCCCTACATATATACGAAACAGCTGATGTTCCTCAAGGACATTTTGGAGATGCGTCCGTAAGTACTGACTGTACCTTGATGACATGTGTGTGTTCACTGTATAATCGGCCTAAAAAGCTGTTTGGCCCTTGTGGACATGTTTAAAAGGAGTAACGCAAAATGTTTCTGGCAGATGCAGTGATAATCTCAATGACACCGAGGAGGAGGCTGGCCTTGTGGAGTCGCAGCTGGTCACGGAACAACATCCCGTGCTGCCCTTGACCCCCGACCGCACGCAAACACAAGCAGCCACCCAGTTAAGCAGCCAACCCCAGCTGCCACGGGACGTGGACAATCCCCGGACGCCACCAGCCAGACGCCGGCGCACCCAGGTTGCCACAGCAGGTGCCAACATGGACTCGAGAGTCCTGGAGTACCTTCGGCGCTGTTCGGAGGAGGATGGATGTGACGCTTTTGGCCGTACCATAGCGCCGCTACTCCGGCAAGTCCCGGACTACCGGATGGCACGCGTCCAAGGGGCCATCCTTGCTATAATTGACTCTGCCACTCCTCCTAACAATCCACGCCAGTGCTTCCAGGTAATAGAGCAATGGCGTGGATTGCCTGAGGATTTGGTGCCCTCTACGGCACCTCTCCCTTCCCAGCCTGCACACACCTTTCCACGGCCACAGTACCAACGGCCGATGGTGACCATAATGTCACCTGGTCATGTGGTGCCTCGGGAGCGCCCTTTCGCCCCCTACGCCAGACCCCAGCCTCCCTTTGACTAGGGCCCCCCGGCAGGGTTCAAGCCTCTGTATCAGCACCACTATGCTGTTGAGGAACATCCTCAGCAGGCCCAGGGACAGTATAGTGGTGCTGAAATGCAGAGCCATCAGTCGCCATCACAGAGGTATCATGACTTATAGATGTGTGTAGTCCGATTACGGCTGGCTCGATGTGGTGATGTAAACCTCGAAGTCACAGTTTGTTAATGTAGCATCATGTTGGTGCGTTTTCTATTTTTGGATGCCTGCTGGTTCCTGTTAAAAGTTACCGTTTGAAATTACAGATTAAATTGTTTTTCTGTTTGCAAGTAAGATTTGATGTGTTTGCCTCCATCTATGTGGTGGAACCCAGGTTCCCCCAAAGATTCTTTTAGGTAATGTTCAAACATTATGCCGATGGAGCAAGATTGTAGCATGCCATGATTGAGGTATTAGTGTATCTTTGGTGGTTTTCCTCCATTCCTCATATTGTGGTCGCCTGCATTGCAGTGGTGTGAGAAATGTGGAACAAATGTATTTTGCCTTGGGATTAGTGAACATGGGCTAAGCCAATCTGCCTCCCAAGCTAATTCGTCTAGAGGACATTCAAACTAAAAAGAAAAACCACCAAAGATCTAAGCTCGCAACCCACGTCAAGGGTCCTCATGTCTTGCGAGTCCCTAATCTAAATATCCCCTCCCCAAATAACAACAAATTTAAAGAGGTTCTGTCACCAGATTTTGCAACCCCTATCTGCTATTGCAGCAGATAGGCGCTGCAATGTAGATTACAGTAACGTTTTTATTTTAAAAAAACGAGCATTTTTGGCCAAGTTATGACCATTTTTGTATTTATGCAAATGAGGCTTGCAAAAGTCCAAGTGGGCGTGTTTAAAGTAAAAGTACAACTGGGCGTGTATTATGTGCGTACATCGGGGCGTGTTTACTACTTTTACTAGCTGGGCGTTCTGACGAGAAGTATCATCCACTTCTCTTCAGAACGCCCAGCTTCTGGCAGTGCAGACACAGCCGTGTTCTCGAGAGATCACACTGTGTCGTCAATCACAGGTCCTGCATCGTGTCGGACGAGCGAGGACACATCGGCACCAGAGGCTTCAGTTGATTCTGCAGCAGCATCGGCGTTTGCAGGTAAGTAGCTACATCGACTTACCTGCAAATGCTGATGCTGCTGCAGAATCAACTGTAGCCTCTGGTGCCGATGTGGCCGACACGATGCAGGACCTGTGAGTGACGACACAGCGTCATCTCTCGAGAACACGGCTGTGTCTGCACTGCCAGAAGCTGGGCGTGCTGAAGAGAAGTGGATGATACTTCTCGTCAGAACGCCCAGCTAGTAAAAGTAGTAAAAACGCCCCGATGTACGCACCTAATACACGCCCACTTGGACTTTTACTTTAAACACACCCACTTGGACTTTTGCAAGCCTCATTTGCATAAATACAAAAATGGTCATAACTTGGCCAAAAATGCTCGTTTTTTTAAAAATAAAAACGTTACTGTAATCTACATTGCAGCGCCTATCTGCTGCAATAGCAGATAGGGGTTGCAAAATCTGGTGACAGAGCCTCTTTAACTTAAAAATGCTACAGTGGGCCACAAATCTACACTAGGACAGCCCTCACAGAACATCCTCCTGCCATGCCACAGCTCCATCGGGGCTGTCAAAATATTGTGCAAATATGTCGCGTACTCGAATCCCAGATGTTTGAGCCCTTCCAAGTGGAATTTGCTGCAGAATGGTTGATGTGGAAACATTTTGGCGAATATATTCGGCATCACAACCAGCGTCATGTATGCGACAAAAATTATGAAGCACGACACACGCTTGTATGACACGGGTGACATTTTGCGGCGTCAGTTGCATGGTGGTGAGAAAAACACGCCATTTGGAGGACATTATGCCAAATGCACATTACACACATCGGCGTGCTCTGCTAAGCCGGTAATTGAATATGCGCCGGCGGTCATCCAAGCCTCTTCGAGCAAATGGGCGCATTACTTGACTTGTGAGTCCAAAACCCTCATCTGCCACGATCACATAAGGGACTGGTGGTCCTCGCGAGCCAGGCAGGTGGTTCGGCGCCGGCACGGAAAGTAGATTGCACATCAGACGATGGCCCATCTTGGATGTACGAAAGATGCGGGCATCAGCTGAGCTTCCATAGGACCCTATATGTACAATGGTAAAACAATAATTGCTGTCGGACAAGGCCAACAAGACGATGGAAAAAAAACTGTTTGTAGTTATAGAATCGGGATCCTGAGTGGGGGGGCTTCTTGACCCGAATATGCTTCCCGTCTAGGGCACCAATACAATTTGGAAATTGGGTGGTGGTCATAAAGTCGGCAGAAATCGAAAGCCAGTGCTCTGTCGTGGGCTGAGGCATCACGGTGGCCTTCAATCGAATCCACAACACAACACAGGTGCCTGTCACAATGCCCGAAATTGTGCTCACTCCAAGAAGGAATTCGAAATGTAACGAATGATAGCTGTTTCCGGTAGCTAGAAATCTACATGGGCGGGATGCAAAAACACAACACACAAATAAACGTGATGTAGGACATGACAACCACACACCATCCGGTAAGCTGCAGTTGTTTAAAACACACATACCTCAGCGTCACAAGGAGTCGCTCCTCGGGGGAAATGCAGCGCCGCATATTTGTGTCCTTGTAGGTTATTCCTGTGCGAATCAGGTCCAGCAGAATATCGAAAGTCGACACAGACATGCGGCAAAACGTCCGAAATTTCTCGGGGTGGCTGCGAAGGTCCTCATATAGAGTATGAAAATGGCCTTTGGAGGTGCGCTGGGCCACAAGTGGATGAACCCAAATCCTCCCTCTTCTCCGGGTTCCCTCCTGAAGCATGGGTCGGCGCTCACCAAATCTCCGAGAAACCATCCATGATATCAGCAAACGGCCCAGCGGAGTCAAGGGCATACTGTAGTTTTTTTACCTGTAAAAACCCCAATAAACACCCAACACGGCCAAAAGTAGTTTGCAAGGTGCAAACTTGATTCGAACATGTGCTCACATCAAGCAGGTGTTGGAGAAGGTATCTTTTTGTAGGCTGCCCTCTCCATTACTCCACCCTCCGTTGTTTGGACATGCGTAAAAAACGCATGCCATACGTGCGTAAAAAACGCAATCATGCAGCCCTTACGGATGCCACACGCAACTACCACGCAACCAAAACGCTGCGTTTTTCACGCGCGCAAAAACGCCACGTTCGTGTGAATCCAGCCTCATAGTTGGTTAGATTCCACATAATATCCCATATCCATTATATTGATTTTTATTTATATTTTATCAGTTGTTTTATATTTTCTGTCTAATTTTCCACTTAGTCTGATCTATTTATATTTTATCAGTTGTTTTATTTTTTCTCTCTCTATTTTTCCACTTAGTCTGAACTGTGGCCAATCTCTAAAGCTTCCAGAGCTTCAGTGAGCTGCAGCTAATCAGAACAATTGAGTTCTGCTGAGACAAGATCCCTTGCTCAAAATGCTATGTGTGAACAAGTCTCTTACTAATACTATACATAGGGCATTTTTTTGCATAATTGTTTTCATAACATGGAACTACCAATATGGACCAGAATATCTAATAAGTACTTGTATAAACAAAAAACAAAACAAAAACAAAAAAAACATTTTTATAAAAAACACTTCAATTCGAAGTCTGAATTGAGTCCTAAGGGCTGAAGCGTTTTTAATTGATAGATCCAAAAACTTTCTTGCTTGCTCATTTTTTTAATAAAATCCTCCCCCCTCCAATGATTATCAATTGTCTCAATAGCAAAGAATTGAGTGTCCTTGGGATCTTTATGAAGGAATTTACAATAGTGTGCTGACACACTATGGTCCATCTTGCCTTTTCTGATGTTATTAGGGTATGTGCACACACACTAATTACGTCCGTAATTGACGGACGTATTTCGGCTGCAAGTACCGGACCGAACACAGTGCAGGGAGCCGGGCTCCTAGCATCGTACTTATGTACGACGCTAGGAGTCCCTGCCTCTCCGTGGAACTACTGTCCCGTACTGAAAACATGATTACAGTACGGGACAGTTGTCCTGCAGAGAGGCAGGGACTCCTAGCGTCGAATATAACTATGATGCTAGGAGCCCGGCTCCCTGCACTGTGTTCGGTCCGGTACTTGCGGCCGAAATACGTCCGTCAATTACGGACGTAATTAGTGTGTGTGCACATACCCTTACAGTGTTCTGCTATTCGAGTTTTCAATTTGCGGGCTGTACGTCCTACATATAACTGCCCACAGGCACACTGCAATAAGTATATAACCCCTTTAGTATTACACGTTGTAAAATGTTTGATCTCATATTTTCTTTTATTTTCGGCATCCATAAAAAAGGTAACATTCCCCTTTCTTTTATTATACTCCACTTCTTTACACTTGTTACAGGAAAAAAATCCTTTTGTCGCAATAATTGGTTTTGTAGGAGCTTTTATAAAACTATGAGTAATTTTATCCTTTATATTAGGTTCCCTACGATGTACAATACTAGGATTTTTGGGCAACCTAGACCCTATAACAGGATCGTTCCTTACAATATGCCAATTTTTTCTAATAATATTTCGTATCAATGAAGAACTTGTGGAATATGTGGTAATGAACGGAACCCTTAATGTTTTATCATTATCATCAATTCTCTTTGTATGAAAGTTATCAATTTTTTTGATGTTATTGCCAGAATGGACTGCGATTTCTTCTCTAACCTCATTCAATGCTAACGACACCCTCTGTTCCTCATAATTCCTTTCTATCAAACGAGATTTAATAACTTGTGACTGTACATCAAAGTCCTCTATTTTTGTACAGTTTTTCTTTATTCTTTGCTATTGAGACAATTGATAATCATTGGAGGGGGGGAGCATTTTATTAAAAAAATGAGCAAGCAAGAAAGTTTTTGGATCTATCAATTAAAAACGCTTCAGCCCTTAGGACTCAATTCAGACTTCGAATTGAAGTGTTTTTTATAAAAATGTTTTTTTTGTTTTTGTTTTGTTTTTTGTTTATACAAGTACTTATTAGATATTCTGGTCCATATTGGTAGTTCCATGTTATGAAAACAATTATGCAAAAAAAATGCCCTATGTATAGTATTAGTAAGAGACTTGTTCACACATAGCATTTTGACCAAGGGATCTTGCCTCAGCTCAGCAGAACTCAATTGTTCTGATTAGCTGCAGCTCACTGAAGCTCTGGAAGCTTTAGAGATTGGCCACAGTTCAGACTAAGTGGAAAAATAGAGAGAGAAAAAATAAAACAACTGATAAAATATAAATAGATCAGACTAAGTGGAAAATTAGAGACAGAAAATATAAAACAACTGATAAAATAAAAATAAAAATCAGTATAATGGATATGGGATGATATGTGGAATCTAACCAACTATAAAGGTGTCAAATAGGCTTGTTTAACATAATATATTACATTTTTTTACTTTTTAAAGAGATTAGGCATTTATATAAAAAGAATAATATTTAAAAGTTTATATATATGTAATGACAGGGATAGGGAAACAGACAAGTGAGCCCTAATCTACCCGCCACTCAGTCCCTGCCTACTTGCAACGACCCGCCCTAGGCGACGGGGTACAACTGGGCGACAGTCCCTACAATCAATAAGTGCACGACAGACAACAGACAAGGGAACACAGAACAAAGGGAAACGGGGCAGTTGCCCACGGCAACACCGTGAGCAACAAGAGTAGTAAACGAGCCGAGTCAAACCAGGAGAGTAAGAGGTGCCAAACGTAGAGCAGGAGAGTAGTAAGTAAGCCAGGGTCAATACGAAGCAGGGACAAGTAGTTCAAGAAGCTGCAGCAGGGCCAGGAAATTAACAGAGTAGATTCACAAGCAAGGAGGAACAGGAAAGGCAGGTATAAATAGACAGAGGGCGGGAGCTAGCTCCGTCTGGCCAGGCTGTGATATGCTCTCCGACTCCTAAGCCTGCCATCCTGAGTGGTGGAAGATGGAGTCAGTCTCACAGACATAGAAGCAGGTGCAGACTGATTACCTATGGGCGTGGATACAGAAGCTGTGCCTGGCAGATCCTTAACAGTACCCCCCCCCCTTTTATGAGGGGCCACCGGACCCTTTCTAGATGAACCTGGTTTATTGGGGAAACGAAGGTGGAACCTCCTGACCAATACCCCAGCGTGAACATCCCGGGCGGGTACCCAAGTCCTCTCCTCAGGCCCGTATCCTCTCCAATGGACCAGGTACTGGAGGGAGCCTTGGACCATCTTGCTGTCCACAATCTTGGCCACCTCGAATTCTACCCCCTGAGGGGTGAGAACGGGGACAGGAGGTTTCCTCGAGGGAGCCAAGGACGGAGAGCAGCATTTAAGGCGGGAGGCATGAAACACGTAGTGTACTCGAAAAGATGGGGGCAACTCCACTCGGAAGGAGACAGGATTGAGGACTTCAATGACCTTGTACGGCCCTATAAACCGGGGAGCAAACTTCTTGGACGGGACTTTAAGGCGCAAGTTCTTTGACGATAGCCACACCAGATCCCCGACCATAAACAAGGGGTTAGCAGAACGTCTTCTATCTGCCTGAGTTTTTTGTATGCTCTGGGACGCCTCTAGGTTCTTCTGAACCTGGGCCCAGACTGTGCACAGTTCCCGATGGACGACCTCTACCTCGGGATTGTTGGAACTACCAGGTGAAACGGAGGAGAACCGTGGATTAAACCCAAAATTACAGAAAAAGGGGGAGACCCCTGACGAGTTACTGACCCGGTTATTAATGGAAAATTCGGCGAGGGGAATGAGTGAGACCCAATCATATTGACAGTCAGAGATAAAACACCTTAAATATTGTTCTAGAGATTAATTAGTCCTCTCGGTTTGGCCATTAGTTTCAGGATGGAAGGCAGAGGAGAAGGACAGATCAATCTCCAACTTTTTACAGAAGGCTCTCCAAAACAAAGAAACAAATTGTACCCCTCTGTCAGAAACAATATTGACAGGGGAGCCCATGGAGACGCAGGATGTGTTTGACAAACAATTTAGCTAACGTCTTAGCATTGGGTAGTTTTTTGAGGGGCACAAAGTGGCACATCTTACTGAAGTGGTCTACTACAACCCACACCACCGACTTGCCTTGAGATGGAGGCAAATCGGTGATAAAATCCATGGAGATATGGGTCCAAGGTCTCTGGGGAATGGGAAAAGAACGTAGTAAGCCCGCTGGTCGGGACCTGGGAGTCTTGGACCTAGCACAAACCTCACAAGCGGCGACGTAGGCCTTAACGTCTTTAAGCAACCCAGGCCACCAATAGTTTCTGGCAATGAGGTGCTTGGTACCCAGGATGCTTGGATGACCAGATAGTGCGGAGTCATGATTTTCCCTAAGTACCCTTAGCCGGAATTGCAGGGGAACAAACAGCTTGTTCTCAGGAAGGTTCCCGGGAGCTGAACCTTGATCAGCAGCAATTTCAGAGACTAAATCAGACTCAATAGAGGAAATGATTATGCCTGGAGGCAAAATACAAGCAGGATCTTCCTCCGAAGGAAGGCTGGCCATGAAGCTACGCGACAGTGCGTCAGCCTTAATATTTTTAGACCCAGCCCTATAGGTAACCAAAAAATTGAATCTGGTAAAAAATAACGCCCATCGAGCTTTTCTCGGGTTTAGCCTCCGGGCCGATTCTAGGAAAACCAGATTCTTGTGGTCGGTAAGGACCATTACCTGGTGCCTAGCCCCCTCCAGGAAGTGGCGCCACTCTTCAAATGCCCATTTAATGGCTAAGAGTTTGCGGTTGCCAATATCCTAGTTACTCTCAGTGGGCGAAAACTTCCTGGAGAAGTAGGCACAGGGACGGAGATGGGTGGGGGACCTGGTACCCTGGGACAAGACAGCCCCCACTCCCACCTCGGACGCGTCAACCTCCACGATAAATGGCTCCATTTGGTTGGGCTGAACCAACATCGGGGCCGAGATAAAGCACTTCTTAAGGTCCTCAAAAGCCTGGACAGCCTCAGGAGGCCAGCGGAGGAGATCAGCACCCTTGCGAGTGAGGTCCGTAAGAGGCTTAGCGATGACCGAGAAGTTAGCAATAAATCTCCTGTAATAATTAGCGAACCCCAAGAAACACTGTAACGCCTTCAGGGAGGCAGGTTGGACCCATTCCGCCACAGCCTGGACCTTGGCGGGGTCCATGCGGAATTCATGAGGAGTGAGGATTTGACCCAAAAATGGTATCTCCTGCACCCCAAACACACATTTTTCGGTCTTCGCAAACAGTTTGTTTTCCCGAAGGACCTGGAGCACCTTCCTGACATGCTCAATGTGGGAGGACCAGTCCTTGGAAAACACAAGTATGTCATCAAGGTACACTACAAGAAATACCCCCAGGTAGTCTCTTAAAATCTCATTTATGAAATTCTGGAAGACCGCGGGAGCATTACACAACCCAAAGGGCATGACGAGGTATTCGAAATGACCTTCGGGCGTGTTAAACGCAGTCTTCCACTCATCCCCCTCTTTGATGCGGATAAGGTTATACGCCCCCCCGTAGATCAAACTTAGAGAACCATTGGGCCCCCTGAACCTGATTAAAGAGATCAGGAATCAAGGAAGGGGATACTGGTTCCTTACAGTGACCTTATTCAAGTTACGGTAGTCAATGCATGGCCTAAGACCACCATCCTTCTTCCCTACGAAGAAGAAGCCAGCACCTACCGGAGAAGTAGAGGGGCAAATGTAACCCTATCGTATTCTCTATGAGGAGGTAACACTTCGGAGGCCTCCTTAGAGAAAACATCAGCGAAGTCCTGAACAAACTCAGGTAGTGTGTTCACCTCCTCAGGGGGAGAAATAGAATTAACAGAAAAACATGACGTCAAGCATTCATTACCCCATTTGGTAAGATCCCCAGTATTCCAGTCAAACGTGGGATTATGCATCTGCAACCAGGGAAGGCCTAAAACCAAATTGGACGATAATCCCTGCATCAACAGTACAGAGCACTGCTCCAAATGCATGGAGCCAACAAGGAGTTCAAAAACAGGGGTATGCTGTGTAAAATAACCATTAGCAAGAGGAGTGGAGTCGATACCCACTACCGGGACAGGTTTAGGCAAATCAATCAAAGGTATAGCTAGAGACATAGCAAATTCCACAGATATTACCAGACGACCCTGTATCCACGAAGGCACTGCCGGTAGCAGACCTACCACCAAAAGAGACCTGAAAGGGAAGCAAGATTTTATTACGTTTCATATTTACGGGAAATACCTGTGCGCCCAAGTGACCTCCCCGATGATCACTTAGGCGCGGAAGTTTTCCGGCTGCTTATTCTTACGCCAAGGACAGGTGTTCACTTGATGCTTGTCATCCCCACAATAGAAGCAGAGACCATTCAACCTGCGGAACTCTCTACGTTGTTGGGGGAACACGGAGGCCCCGAGTTGCATAGGTACCTCCGAGTCTTCCGTGGAAGAACGAAGCAACAGAACCTCGGGAGGCATCATGGGGGAGTAAGAGGAGAAAACACATAAACGTTCACGTTGTCGTTCCCTGAGACGTCGGTCAAGTCGTACCGCTAAAGCCATAACCTGGTCTAGGGAGTCAGAAGAGGGATAGCTAACTAGCAGGTCTTTCAGGGCGTTCGACAAACCCAACCTAAACTGGCACCTTAAGGCAGGGTCATTCCACCGAGAAGCTACGCACCACTTCCTATAGTCAGTGCAATACTCCTCAACAGGTCTCTTACCCTGACGTAAGGTCACCAGCTGACTCTTGGCAAAGGCAGTCCTGTCAGTCTCGTCATAAATGAGTCCGAGGGCAGAAAAGAAAAGATCAAAGGAGGAAAGTTCAGGGGTGTCAGGAGCCAAGGAGAAGGCCCATTCTTGGGGCCCTTCCTGGAGCCGGGACATAATTATACCCACCCGCTGGCTCTCAGAACCTGAGGAGTGGAGCTTTAAACAAAAATAGAGCCTAAAACTCTCCCGAAAGGAGAGAAAAGTCTTCCGGTCCCCTGAGAACCAGTCAGGCAACTTGAGGTGGGGTTCAAGAGGTGAGGTGAGGGGTACTACCATGGTAGCCTCAGGCTGGTTGACCCTCTGAGCCAGGGCTTGGACCTGTAGGGAGAGACCCTGCATTTGCTGAACCAGGGTCTCCAGGGGGTCCATAGTGGTGTGAGAGACCAGGGTAGAGTAGGTATATGGGCTTGTGATTATGTAATGACAGGGATAGGGAAACAGACAAGTGAGCCCTAATCTACCCGCCACTCAGTCCCTGCCTACTTGCAACGACCCGCCCTAGGCGACGGGGTACAACTGGGCGACGGTCCCTACACTCAATAAGTGCACGACAGACAACAGACAAGGGAACACAGAACAAAGGGAAATGGGGCAGTTGCCCACGGCAACACCGTGAGCAACAAGAGTAGTAAGCGAGCCGAGTCAAACCAGGAGAGTACGAGGTGCCAAACCTAGAGCAGGAGAGTAGTAAGTAAGCCAGGGTCAATAAGAAGCTGCAGCAGGGCCAGGAAACCAACAGAGAAGAATCACAAGCAAGGAGGAACAAGAAAGGCAGGTATAAATAGACAGAGGGCGGGAGCTAGCTCCGTCTGGCCAGGCTGTGATAGGCTCTCCCACTCCTAAGCCTGCCATCCTGAGTGGTGGAAGATGGAGTCAGTCTCACAGACATAGAAGCAGGTGCAGACTGATTACCTATGGGCGTGGATACAGAAGCTGTGCCTGGCAGATCCTTAACAATATATGTATACGATTATGATGGTAAGATTAGATTATCTCTATATATTGCAGAGATCATTGTGGGTGTATATGTTTTTTTAACCATTTTTTATGTATGTAAATTTATGTAAATTTAAATGGTATGCGGCTATATAAACCTGTTAATTAGACACGTCACACATGCCCCAGAGGAAGCCGGAAGGGCGAAACCCAGGGTCGGGCGAGAGTGTTTGGCGTGCCGCCTAGAAATTTTAAAGATTTTGACTTACCTTGATGCTTTTATTTCTTGTTACTTCTGTGAGTATGGATTAAAATTGGCGTGGAGCAATCTTTTTTCAGAGGGTGTTGCACTATGTGTCTTCCTTTTTCCATCTATTAGAGACATAAGATCCTTTTCCTACCAGGAGTTCTTTGAATGTGGAGAGAGACGATAAGGAGCTTGGTGGAACTACAAGGATAAGAATTACCATCCACACCCTCATTGGATTGCGGACTGTCCACTGCATTTTTCTGGGAGAGAGTCCATACTGAATGATATTGGACTGTTACCAGTGCCGTCTGAGCGGTAAACTTCACTGTACTTTATATATGTTATTTAGGGTATTTGTTGGATCATACCCAATTTAGTTTTGCCTGCTCCGGTCTGAGAGAGATTTTGTGGGTACAATGGATATATTTAGTTTTCGTACGCAAAATATTGCTGATTTTACAAACAATATAGAAGTGGATCTAGATATGGGACAGAGATCGGATGATCTAGAGTCCATGTTCAAACAGCTTGAAACATTTATTATCAAAGAGATATCCCTCATGTGGGATGTAGCTTCCCTAGAAAAACTTTTAAGCGAAAATATTATTCCTGAAGGCCTCAGGTGGCAGCTGCAGTTGAATGGGGACTATGATCCACATGATTTAAATACATGGGAAGATTTTCTAAATCAATGTGCTTTTAAAGGTATTCAATTCATTATTAATAGAAGAAAAAAGAAACTGAGATTACTTAATGAAAAAATTGAAGAATATAAAATTAAATTAGAACCATTTAAATCATTAGATGATTATATAGAACTATCAGGACTAAGTCAAAAGAGAATTAAAAAGATTGAGAATGATATTAGAGCCCAAAAACATAAGAAATATTTAAAAATAAAAAATGACTATACAAATAAAACAGTATATAAATGGCACCAAAAATTAGATATCACACAGACCAATATACATTTGGGGGACAAGGGAGAACAGAAATTTAGCAATGTCCCTGTACAGGGGTACGATAATCGCCACTGACAAGATGATCAGACACATGGGAGAAATTATAGAAGGCCTTACGATGGCAATATTTATAAAAATAGTCCAAGAAGAAATTTTGGAGTATACCAGCAGAGCTATCCTCCTTCTTTTAGGAATAACTATAGCTCTCAAGCCTATCATAGAAATTATCACCATATTCCATATCAACAGAGAGGTTTTAGACTTCCGAGATATTATAATAATTATCAATATCAGGAAGTGGATCAATACATACCCTCATTGCAACCAGGCAACATGAATCATGGTATTAATTCCAAAAATTTTCCCCACCTGTTATTAAAATCGCTAAATTTAATACCCCAGAAAGAAAATCATTTTCAAGGGGAAAGACTGACGCCGCTAAAAAGAAAATTAGACGAGGCAAAAGGACAAAGAATAGAAGGGGTGACGGTTCCCCCAAAAAAACAGAAGGAGATCTGAGTAAAAAAGGAGTATTCAATTTGAGTGATAAAACACTCACAGATGACCACTATAGAGTTATAAGTAAAGGGATTAAATTTGCACCTTCGTAATCCATGAATAAATTTAAAACATACATTGACGTACACAAGTTCATTCGATCCCTCAACCTCCAGAAGCATTTCGCTATAAAAAATAGTAGAGATAACGTCACACATAAAGAGACAGTCTCTGAAGGACATAAAGACCAATATAAGCACACACAGTTACGTGATAAATCAGGGTTCATACCCCTTATTAGCAACAACCATTGTATTGAGGCTTTTAAAAAGGTTGTACTCAACCAATTGGATCTTATAAGTGTGAAGAATAAAGGAAAAAATTTAACCTCCGCAGAAGAAACAGCGTTGAGAGATTTAGAAAAAGATCTTAAGGTGGTAATAAAACCTGCGGATAAAGGGGGGGGGGGGATTGTTATTTTCAATAAATCTGATTATCACACTGAAATGAAGAGATTACTGTCAGACTGTGTTACCTATAAAAAACTAAAGAATAATCCTACCGAAGTTTTCAAAAAACAACTGGAGAGTCTCCTTCTGGATGCAAAAAAGAGGGGGATTCTAAATGACCGGGAATTTGAATATTTAAATATAAAACATCCCAAGATCCCTGTAATTTATTACTTACCTAAAGTTCATAAGAATAAGACCAATCCGCCAGGTCGGCCAATTGTAGCCGGAATAGATTCGCTAACTAGTCGCATTTCTGAGTATATTGATTGTTTCTTGCAAAAATATGTTGTTGCTAGTAGATCCCATGTGAAAGATTCCACACATGTAATCGAGGAGTTGAAAACCGTGAATGTCACTAGAGACACTATTTTATGCACATGCGATGTGTCATCATTGTATACCTGTATACCCCACGAATTAGGGATACAGGCTGTAGAACATACTCTTGGTATGGATAAAAATATGACTCCTGAGCAAGGTCGTTTTATTATAGACCTCATTAGGTTTAGTTTAGAGAAGAATTATTTCTGGTATAATTCAGACTATTACCTTCAGACTGCCGGTACTGCTATGGGTGCTAAATTTGCACCAAGTTATGCAAATCTGTACCTGGCAGTCTGGGAATATTCTTTTATTTACTCTAGTAATAATCCTTTCTGTGAATTCATAAAGTTGTACAAACGTTACATAGATGATGTGGTTATCATTTGGGAAGGAACAACAGAGAATTTATTAACTTTCATAGATTATATTAATAACAATAATTGTAATCTGACCTTTACTTCAGAGTACGATAAAATTAGAGTTAGCTTTCTGGATTTGGAAATTTTTATAGAAAACAATGTACTATACACCAAAAATTATTTCAAACCTACTGACTGTAATAGTTATATTGAATGTTCAAGTTGCCATTTCAAACCTTGGCTTCGGAATATCCCAAAAGGGCAGTTTAAAAGCATAAAGAAAAACTGTACAAAAATAGAGGAGTTTGATGTACAGTCACAAGTTATTAAATCTCGTTTGATAGAAAGGAATTATGAGGAACAGAGGGTGTCGTTAGCATTGAAGGAGGTTAGAGAAGAAATCGCAGTCCATTCTGGCGATAACAGCAAAAAAATTGATAATTTTCATACAAAGAGAATTGATGATAATGATAAAACATTAAGGGTTCCGTTCATTACCACATATTCCACAAGTTCTTCATTGATACGAAATATTATTAGAAAAAATTGGCATATTGTAAGGAACGATCCTGTTATAGGGTCTAGGTTGCCCAAAAATCCTAGTATTGTACATCGTAGGGAACCTAATATAAAGGATAAAATTACTCATAGTTTTATAAAAGCTCCTACAAAACCAATTATTGCGACAAAAGGATTTTTTCCCTGTAACAAGTGTAAAGCTTGTAAAGAAGTGGGGTATAATAAAAGAAAGGGGAATGTTACCTTTTTTATGGATGCCGAAAATAAAAGAAAATATGAGATCAAACATTTCACAACGTGTAATACTAAAGGGGTTATATACTTATTGCAGTGTCCCTGTGGGCAGTTATATGTAGGACGTACAGCCCGCAAATTGAAAACTCGAATAGCAGAACACTGTAATAACATCAGAAAAGGCAAGATGGACCATAGTGTGTCAGCACACTATTGTAAATTCCTTCATAAAGATCCCAAGGACACTCAATTCTTTGCTATTGAGACAATTGATAATCATTGGAGGGGGGAGGATTTTATTAAAAAAATGAGCAAGCAAGAAAGTTTTTGGATCTATCAATTAAAAACGCTTCAGCCCTTAGGACTCAATTCAGACTTCGAATTGAAGTGTTTTTTATAAAAATGTTTTTTTTGTTTTTGTTTTGTTTTTTGTTTATACAAGTACTTATTAGATATTCTGGTCCATATTGGTAGTTCCATGTTATGAAAACAATTATGCAAAAAAATGCCCTATGTATAGTATTAGTAAGAGACTTGTTCACACATAGCATTTTGAGCAAGGGATCTTGTCTCAGCAGAACTCAATTGTTCTGATTAGCTGCAGCTCACTGAAGCTCTGGAAGCTTTAGAGATTGGCCACAGTTCAGACTAAGTGGAAAAATAGAGAGAGAAAAAATAAAACAACTGATAAAATATAAATAGATCAGACTAAGTGGAAAATTAGAGACAAAAAATATAAAACAACTGATAAAATATAAATAAAAATCAATATAATGGATATGGGATGATATGTGGAATCTAACCAACTATAAAGGTGGCAAATAGGCTTGTTTAACATAATATATTACATTGTTTTACTTTTTAAAGAGATTAGGCATTTATATAAAAAGAATAATATTTAAAAGTGTATATATATGTATACGATTATGATGGTAAGATTAGATTATCTCTATATATTGCAGAGATCATTGTGGGTGTATATGTTTTTTTAACCATTTTTTATGTATGTAAATTTATGTAAATGTAAATGTTATGCGGCTATATAAACCTGTTAATTAGACACGTCACACATGCCCCAGAGGAAGCCGGAAGGGCGAAACCCAGGGTCGGGCGAGAGTGTTTGGCGTGCCGCCTAGAAATTTTAAAGATTTTTACTTAGCTTGATGCTTTTATTTCTTGTTACTTCTGTGAGTATGGATTAAACTTGGCGTGGAGCAATCTTTTTGCAGAGGGTGTTGCACTATGTGTCTTCCTTTTTCCATCTATTAGAGACATAAGATACTTTTCCTACCAGGAGTTCTTTGAATGTGGAGAGAGACGATAAGGAGCTTGGTGGAACTACAAGGATAAGAATTACCATCCACACCCTCATTGGATTGCGGACTGTCCACTGCATTTTTGTGGGAGAGAGTCCATGCTGAATGATATTGGACTGTTACCAGTGCCGTCTGAGCGGTAAACTTCACTGTACTTTATATATGTTATTTAGGGTATTTGTTGGATCATACCCAATTTAGTTTTGCCTCCTCCGGTCTGAGAGAGATTTTGTGGGTATTTGAGCCAAGAGAAACCACCATTATATTTGTAATTTTTTTTCAATGCCAGGAGTCCGTTCACATGTAACATGGTCGGGCCGGGAAATAACTGTTGTGTGAATCCGGCCTTAACCTCTTCCCGCTCCACTACATAATATTGCATCGCGGTGGGGGAGGTAATGTCCGGAGCGGCTCACCCGCTGAGAGCACTCTGTACACACCGGGTGTCAGCTGTATTTTACAGCTGACACCCGGGACTAAGGGCAGATACAGACGGACGTTGCGTTTTTGCGCGCGCAAACAACGCGGCATTTTGCGCGCGCAAAAACCATTTGACAGCTGCGTGTGTCATCCGTGTATGATGCGCGGCTGCGTGATTTTCGCGCAGCCGCCATCATAGAGATGAGGCTAGTCGACGCCCGTCACTGTCCAAGGTGCTGAAAGAGCTAACTCATCGCCAGTAACTCTTTCAGCACCCTCGACAGTGAATGCCGAACACAATATACAGCAACCTGTTAAAAAAAAAAAAAAAGTTCGTACTTACCGAGATCTGCCCTCCCGGCCGTTGCCTTGGTGATGCGTCCTTGGTGACGCGCCTCTCTTGACATCGGGCCCCACCTCCCTGGATGACGCGGCAGTCCATGTGACCGCTGCAGCCTGTGCTTGACCTGTGATTGGCTGCAGCTGTCACTTGGACTGAATTGTCATCCCGGGAGGTCAGACTGGAGGAAGAAGCCGGGAGTTATCGGTAAGTCAGAACTTAGTTTTTAGGTTCATGTTTATAGGGATCGGTAGTCACTGTCCATGGTGCTGAAACAGTTTATCTCTTTCAGCACCCTGGACAGTGACTATGTCCTGACGTCGCGTACCGGACATTTTTTTGCCGGGTTCGGCCAAAACGAGTTCGGCCGAACCCGGTGAAGTTGGGTTCGCTTGTCCGGGTTCGCTCATCTCAAAGACACTCCGTTTGGATGTTCGGAAACAGAAAAGCACGTGGTGCTTTTCTGTTTACATTCATCCTTTTGACAGCTGCTGCGCTGTTTCAGTCGGTTCGCACGGAAGTGCTTCCGTGCAACCTGCGTGGTTTTCACGCACTCATTGACTTCAATGGGTGCGTGATGCGCGAAATACGCAGAGTTATTGAACCTGTCGCGTTTTGTACGCAGCGAACAAACGCTGCGCAAAAAGCACGGACTGTCTGTACTGCCCCATAGACTTGTATTGGTCGATGCGTGGCGACACGGACCGAATACACGCTCGTGTGAATCCCCCCTAACAGACAGGAACAGCGATCATGCTGTTCCCGGCTGTTTAACCCCTTAGATGCTGCGATAAAGCACGATCGCAGCATCTAAGACATTAGAAACAAGGGGGCACCCCCCTCTGACAGATCATCGACCCCCGGCAAAGCGATTAGGGGGAACCAATGGTTGTCATGGCAGCCCAGGGCTGCCTTTCTTCATCTGCTGTTGAGCTGTGACTCTGGCACGGCTTAACAGGACCCTGTAAAAATGCCAATATACTGCAATAAATTAGTGTTGCAGTGTATTGTACCAGCGATCTGACGATCGCAGTTTCAAGTCCCCTGGAGGGACTAATAAAATGTGTACAAAAAAGTTAAAGTTTTTAGTATTGTAAAAAACAAAGAAATCATTAAATGTTAAAAAAAAAACATCTCTTGATTTTCCTCTGAAGTAATGTCAAAAATAACAAAAAGCCCCAAAATTGGTATCGCTGCATCTGTAAAAGTCCAAACTATTCCACTATAGCATTATATAATGCGCATGGTGAATGCCGTAAAAGTAAAACAATATAAGACGCCAGAATCGCTGTTTTTTGGTCACTTCATATCTCGCAAAAAAAAAGTGATCAAAAAGTCTCATGTAGCCCAGAATGATACCAATAGAAACTACAGCTCGCCGTGCAAATAATAAGGCCTGATAGCTCTCAATCGACGGAAAAATAAATAAGTTCTGGCTCTCGGAACGTGGCGACAAAGCACAAATTTTATTTTTAACAATCAGTTTCTTCCTTGTAAAAGTAGTAAAACATAAAATAAACAATATAAATTTGGTATCGCCGTAATCCTATTGACTGGTAGAATAAAGTTACCATGTTGTTTTTACCGTATGGCGAAAGCCGTAAAAACGAAACCCCTCAATAAATTGAGGAATCACTGTTTTTTTTTTTCTTATTCCATACAATTTCCCAATACATTATATCGTGCAACAAATGGTACCGTTAAAAACTACAACTCGTCTCACAAAATACAAGACCTCATATGGCTATAATGACAGAAAAATAAAAAAGTTATAGCTTTGTATAGGTCGGGGGGCAGGGTGAAAACAAAAATCCCCAAAATGTCTGGGTCTTGAAGGGGTTAATGTCATTTATTTAAAACCCCATGGTGGGGTCGGTATTGCACAGGTTCTGCTCAGACTTCAGACACTATAATGTAATCTCGCCCCAGAGTGCTCGGCGTTATCTGCCTGGCCCTGCTGCAATTTACACTGCTCTCGCCTGCAATGTCGGTGGTGTTGGTGCACGCAGCGCATCATTGATTATAGATTCTGTTAACCTGTAAACTGCCGGGGAACAAGTCAGAGGCGTAGCTAGGTTCTCCAGCACCCGGGGCAAAGATTCAGTTTAGCGCCCCCCCCCCCAACCTCTTTCCCGACATTTCCTTCCCCCTCGCCTTGTTTGCTTTCTCTACCAATCGACGTGTCATTTCTTTTCCACATTTCTTTTTATGTAACTCGAGCATAAAAACATTTGTACATTTTACAAGCAATACAGTTCTATACACAACACCAGAATAGTGCTCAGTACATAAATACAGCCCCAGAACCAAGCTCAGTACATATATACAGCACCAGAACCAAGCTCATTACATATATACAGCACCAGAACAAAGCTCAGTACATATATACAGCACCAGTACAAATACAACTCAATTTAGTGCAACCCCTGACATATAGATTCACACCAAATTGTTTCCAGCTCCCAGCATGGCCTGAACAATGGTAAGGATATGCTGGGAGATGCTGTTTCACAAAAAAATAAATCATATCATAATCATACCACCATCATCTCGCTGCAGATCATACAGTGACTACAGTGCTGATTAGAGGCAGAATAAACATTTACATTAAGTGACTCACCGGTGACGTCTCAGATTCTAGTTCTTTTTCTCCATCCGGTCCAGACCTCTATGACAACCTCTCCCGGTCACAGCCCATTTCTGCAGTTTGCCGCTCAGATGTCTTCAGCTTCTCACTTTTCCTACATTTCTACACCTATAAACAAAGATAAAGTTCTCATTGTACCACATACTATGCCCCTAAATATAATGGCGTACCATATACCATACACTGTGACACACACACACACACACACACACACACACACACACACACACACACCTGTAGATCGAGCTTCCTGTAGATAGTGTCCCACATATAGCTTCCTCTATAGTGAGCTACAGATAGCCCACCCCTGTATATAGCCCCCTGTAGATATAGCCCACCCCTGTATATAGTGCTCCACGTATACCCCAACCCTGTATATAGCCCCCCAGTAGATATAGCCTACCCCTGTATATATTGCTCAACAGATAGCCCACCCCTGCATATAACCCCCTGTAGATATAGCCCACCCCTGTATATAGTGCTCCACAGATAGCCCACCCCTGTATATAGCCCCCTGTAGATATAGCCCACCCCTGTATATAGTGCTCCACAGATAGCCCACCCCTGTATATAGCTCCCCTGTAGATATAGCCGACCCCTGTATATAGTGCTCCACATATAGCCCACCCCAGTATATAGCCCCCCCTGTAGATAGAGCCCCACCATAGAAAAAGTCCCCGCCCACGTAGGTAAAGCCCCCCCTGATAGATAAAGCCACCCCCGTAAATAATGCCACACACTTTTTTATTTAAAAAAAATAACAAACTATTCAAACTCACCTTAATCCCGTTCCCACTCCGTCTGGCAGCAATGGAGACCTGCTCTCTTCTACGCAGGTCTCCTGGGGTTGAACGCTTCCCTGTCAAGCAGCGCCTTTCAACGACGCAAGCGGCGCAAAGTATCGCGCCGCCTCACTCGTAGAAAGGCGCTGAATGGCCGGCAGTGGCGGATTAAGTGGACCCTAGTCCCTGGGCTGTTCCACAAACTTGGGCCCCCCTTCCCCACCGCCGCTCTGCCGTGTCTATAGTGAGCATCACCTTTTTGTGTGAATATTGACAAACGGTTGTTACGATTCCCCTTGTCAAAGGGCTGTGTCCCTACATACTGACAGTCTCCAACCATCGCTGACAGTATCACACTGTGTAGGGACACATCCTCCTGACAATGGGAATGGTAACACGCATTTGTCTATTAGCTCTGGGTACACAGAAATATGTAGAATGCAAGAATGACCTGAAACAGACATGTCAGGAGAGGAGATCCCCTATAGATCAGGTGACGTCTTCTCTAACGGGAGCCGTTTTCTTTTCTTCTCCATCTGACGCAGACCGACTTCTCCTGAAGAGACATCTTTGCCCATCACTTCTGAAGTTATTTCCAGCCCCTATAGAAACATACAAATTTAGACACCAAGGCCCAGGACCATACATTAAAGGGGTGGTGCGGGCACAGACCGTTTTTTATACTGATGACCTATCGATGTGTCTGGACAACCCCTTTTACTCAGACTAATAAATTTGGACCACAGACTAGATTATAGAATACATACAGACGCCAGACCTTCTAAACTATTGCAGTCCCCAGACCAGAGCCCCTTAAACAAATACAGAACCCAGAACAAGCACCCTGAATAAATACAGACCTCAGACCGGACCGGACCCCTAAATACAGACCTCAGACCGGACCGGACCCCTAAATACAGACCTCAGACCAGACCCCCTAAACTAATACAGACCCCTAAATAAAGATCCCAAAACTAATAGACCCCTAAATACAGACCCCATAAACTAATACAGACCCCAGACCACACCCCCAAATACAGACCCCCTAAATACAGACACCAGACCTCAAACTAATACAGACCCCCTAAATACAGACCCCAGACCAGACCCCCTATTCTAATAGAGACCCCAGACCAGACTCCTAAATACAGACCCCTAACCTAATACAGACCCTAGAACAGGACCCCTAAATAGACCCTATAAACTAATACAGACCCCAGACCTCAAACTAAAACAGTCCCCAAACCAGGCCCGCTAAATACAGACTGCACACTAGACCCCCTAAATAAAGACCCATTAAACAAATAAATCTCCTTATACTTACAGTCAGTCTTCCCTGTGGAGTCTTGTCTTACTTCTTCTGCTGCTGCTGGAAGTCCTGCGGTCATGTGACCTTATGTCTAAAGGTCCTTTTGCAGGACATACACATTGCAGTTTCGCCGAGGTTTTTGCCGCGATCCACTGCAAAATCGCAACAAAACTACAATGTACCATGATAATTAAAGTGCAGGAGGGGGTGGCGCTGGCACCCCCCTCTAAGTTGCGCCCGGGGCACATGCCCCGCCTGCCCCCCCTAGCTACGCCCCTGGGTGGGGGTTATACCTTTGGACCTCGGACCCCGCAGTGGCAGACAAGGAGGTGATGGTGGCCGTATTAAGGCGTAGACTGAATGGAGAGTAGGCGGCACATATTAGTAAATCTCTCCATTCCAGTCTATGGGAGTTACGGGAACTTGCTGCTTGATTTCTAGTTGAAAAATTTAAGCCCCGAGAGTCTGAGGCAGATTTCCAATGAGTAGTCCCTGGTTCTATGCGGACTGTTTGCTCCTCAGTTGGTATGGTATTGGGACTGGAACCCCTAAAAAATCACCTTTATGTATAGGTCAGCTATTCTGGGGATACCTCAAATCTCTGTACTGTCCTCTCCTATTCCCCGTTTCCCTGGTTCTGGAGGGTCTTCTATTCCCCCTCCCTGGATAGGATTGAACCTAACTGAATCTGAAAGGTCTGCTTCTGATGCCGATACGTCAATATCAGATTATACTAAATACACGAGAAGAAGGAGTCGGAACTATTCAAGTATGAAGCACAAAATATCAAAAAATACCAAAAAATACAAATTTTATTGAGACATACAAAAATACACTTGTTCTACCTGTATAAACGTTTAAAATAATTCTTTAATGATAATTTATTAAAATGTAGTGGGGCACAGAGTGCCAAAAGATCCAAATACAGGCGTTGGCAGCCAGATGGGGTGAAAAAGCAAT
This sequence comes from Rhinoderma darwinii, assembly GCF_050947455.1. Lineage (NCBI taxonomy): Eukaryota > Metazoa > Chordata > Amphibia > Anura > Rhinodermatidae > Rhinoderma > Rhinoderma darwinii. The sequence continues at coordinate 19,328,827 of NC_134691.1, forward strand.
CTACGCGAAACGCGCGTTGGGGTTTCTCTCCACACTTGGGAGCTGTTACAATCTGAGGAGCCACATGGGTTAGTACTTGCTGGTCTTGTTTTACTAAGGACTAATATTTTTTTGTCACGTTGTTACCAGATCATCTGTATACTTTTGACAATTGTCTGAAATAGGTCATCTTTACTGTTGGTCCCTGTTCTGAATTAGTTACGATATTGACACTGAGTGTGTCTAAATTACTTGCTACTATAATCAAATCACTACCTCTGTACTCCCGATTATTGTCCATAGAGACATAGTATACTGGGAATTTGCTGTAATTATGCTTGGACACAAGTGTTTCGCTATTATATGGTTCTAGGGATTTGTTTTCTAAGTATATTATATCCTTTTTTGGTAACTTCTTATGGGATACTTTCCCGACTAAATGTGACTAAATGTGACATACACTAATTGTACTAATTTAAGTAGTTTTGTGGCTCCATACTGTCTCCTATTTTGGAGATATACAGTTATTGGGTTTGTAGTCTGTTTTTAATTATGTATTTTTGTATGTCTCAATAAAATTTGTATTTTTTGGTATTTTTTGATATTTTGTGCTTCATACTTGAATAGTTCCGACTCCTTCTTCTCGTGTATTTAGTATATGATGTTTGGAGTTTCTATTTTTACTATTGGGGAGCTGGGAATTGCTGCACTTGCTGGTAGCTCAACCCATATGACATTATAGTCCCATGAGACATTTGTGTATAATGTCAATATCAGATTAGTTGTGATCTGGAATTCCGTCTGGAATTTTGAAGCAGATTTTGACCTTCCTGCATGCTGTTTGCCGCATTGCAGCCATTGAGCGCTGCAGGCAAAAAACTCCACAAAAAAACTATTTCTCTGCCTCCCACTGATGTCAATGAGAAGACAAAGACAGCAACGCCCGAAGAAACAGCATGCTGCTTCTTTTTCCCGAAAGAGTTTTTTTTACGCTCGCAGGAAAAAACACCTTTTGCTCCCATTGAAATCAACGTGATCCGATTTCGGGCGGTTTTTTGCAGCGGTTTCCGACGTGGTTTTCGCGGCAAAAACCGCAGCAAAAAGACTCTGTGTGAACAGGTCCCTAGTGAGGAATAAGAATGCTTGATTCTCCCGGAATTCTTGTAAATCCCTCACAAATTGTTGATGTTCCCATACCTGATGTAGAATCTCTGTATTGTACTTTGTAGGAGCACCTCCTTTTTTTTCAAATTGGGGATCAGTTTTAAGTTTTAATGCTTGCTCTGTAAGTTCAGGCAATTTTCCTGATTTTTGGTCAAGATTAGATTTTTCCTCTTCTAATAGAAGGGACATAAACCTGAGGGGGCTTCCTGTCGCTTCCTTCTCTAATTTACTCATTAGGTTAGTCGATCTTAGGGTATGTTCACACGGCCTATTTTCAGACCTCATTCGGGCGTTTTACGCCTTCAAACATCTGTCCATTGCTTGCAATGGGTTTTACGATGTTCTGTTCAGGCGAGGTGTAATTTTACGCGTCACTGTCAAAAGACAGCGCGTAAAAAGACGCCCGCGTCAAAGAAGTGCATGTCACTTCTTGGGACGTTTTTGGAGCAGTTTTTCATTGACTCCATTCAAAAACAGCTCCAACAACATCCGTAATTGACACCACGAGAAACGCGAGTACTTTGCTTAAGCGTGTGAACATACCCGTACGCCTCGAATTACACCTGAAAAAACACCCCTAATGCGCCTACAAACATCTGTCCATTGCTTTCAATGGGTTTTACGGTGTTCTGTTCCCACGAGCCTTAATTTTATGCGTCGCTGTCAAAATACGGCGCGTAAAATGACTGCTCGTCAAAAGAAGTGCAGGACACTTCTTGGAAAGTTTTTGGAGCCGTTTTTCATAGACTCTATTGAAAACAGCTCCAAAAACGGCCATAAAAAACGCAGCGAAAAACGCAAGTTGCTCAAAAAACGACTGAAAATCAGGAGCTGTTTTCCCTTGAAAACAGCTCCGTATTTTCAGACGTTTTTTTGTTAAGCGTGTGAACATACCCTAAGGGCAGGGCTAAAGGCTCATGGGCCCTGGTGCAAGAATTCAGTTTGGGCCCCCCTACCCCTCCCCAACACCACAAGACCCCTGCCGCCCCTATGGCCAGCCGCCTTGCCCAACAGTCCCCCCAGTATATTTCCCCCCATAGCTGCCCCCACAGTATTATGCCCCCCATTAACTGCCCCATACAGTATAATGCTCCCATAGCTACCACCCCACAGTATAATGCTCCCATACAGTATAATGCCCCCCATAGCAGACCCCATATAGTATAATGCCCCTCATAAATTCCCCCATACAGGATAATGCCTCCATAGCTGCCACATACAGTATAATGCCCCCATACAGCATAATGCCCTCCATAGCAGCCCCATACAGTATAATGCCCCTCATAGCTGCCCCCACACAGTATAATGCCCTCCTTAGCTGCCCCACACAGTATAATGCCCCCAAACAGTATAATGCCCCCATAGCAGCCCCATACAGTATAATGCCTGCTTTAGCTGCCCCCACACAGTATAAATCCCCCATAGCTGCCACATCAGCCCCCAAGACAGTATAATGCCCCCATAGCAGACCCCATATGTTATAATGTCCCTCATAGCTGCCAAACACAGTATAATGCCCCCATAGCAGCCCCATACGGTATAATGCCCCTCATAGCTGCCCCCTTATCAGCCCCCCAGACAGTATAATGCCCCTCATAGCTGCAACATTATCAGTTCCCCAGACAGTATAATACCCCTCATAGCTGCCACCTTATCAGCCCCCCAGACAGTATAATGCCCCTCATAGCTGCCACATTATCAGCCCCCCAGACAATATAATACCCGTCATAGCTGCCACCATATCAGCCCCCATACAGTATAATGCCCCTCATAGCTGCCACCATATCAGCCCCCTCCTTATACAGTATAATTCCTCCATATGTGCATAATAGAAAAATAATAAAGTTACTTACCTATCACCGTTCCCACGACGGGTGGAGGAGATCCTTCTCCTTCTTTGCCCTGTGTTGAGTGACTCGGTTCAGACAGGCACGATGACGTCACTAAATCGCGCCTGTCTGCGCCGAGACGCTAATAGCTCACGGCACAGTGAATGCTAGAGGAAGGAGCCGTCAGCTCCTTGCTCCAGGATTAAATTCAACTGGATCTGCGTCCTGAGAACGCAAATACAGTTGGAAGCTGGACCTCGGTGAGTGGTTCGCGACCCCCCGGAGGTCTTCACACGACCCCCCAGGGGGTGTGCGACCCACAGATTGTAATGTATTGTGTCGTGCAGTTTGTGTTTGCGGTGGAGAGAGGGGGGGGGCCTGTAATTTAAAACCCCCCTCTCCTCTCTCGACCACAGACAGTACAATACAACAGACAGTACAATATAACACACATACATTACGGGCCCCCTGCTTCAGCATCGACTCTTCAAAAGTGAATGGAACGCCCCCTCATGTGAAGTCACGGTCACATGGTACACTTAGTATACCATGTGAGTGTGACATCTAAACAAACCATGCCCGTAATCAAGAAGGGCCGGCATCACGGCACATACAAAGTTTGCATCAGCACTCTGCGTGGCAACGGGGGGGGCCTGCAGGCCCCCCAGGCTTGGGGGCCCGGTCGCAACTGCAACCATACCTCCCAACCGTCCCGGATCTGGCTGGACAGTCCCGCTGGGCGCTGCTTCAAAACAGCTGATCGCTGCTGACTGCAGCAGCGATGAGACGAAGGCAGGAGTCTTGCGGCGGTGTTCTCACTGGGATCGATGCCGCCCGGGAGTGGACCAGTCCAGTCACCTGATCTGTCACCTGACCTCACCGGTCAGGTGACTGTACTGGTCCACTCCCGGGCTGGCATCGACACTAGTGAGAACTCCGCTGCAAGACTCCTGCCTTCTTCTGACGGTGAGTGACGACAAAGCAGAGCGGAGAGTGGCAGCAGTAGGGCCGGCTACCTCTACCACTCTCCGCTCTGGTGGCAATGTGGCACAAAGTATAAGGGGGTTGTGTTGCGCTACCTATAGGGGGGCTGTGTGTGGAGCCATCTACTGGTTGGCTGTGTGTAGAGCTATCTACAGGGGGGCTGTGTGTGGCGCTATCTACAGGGGGGCTGTGTGTGGCGCTATCTACAGGGGGGCTGTGTGTGGCGCTATCTACAGGGGGGCTGTGTGTGGAGCTATCTACAGGGGGCTGTGTGTGGAGCTATCTACAGGGGGCTGTGTGTGGAGCTATGTACAGGGGGGCTGTGTCTGGCACTATGTACAGTGGGGCGGTGTGTGGAGCAATCTACAGGGGGGTTGTATCTGGCGCTATGTACAGGGGTCTGTGTCTGGCGCTATGTACAGTGGGGCTGTGTGTGGAGCTATATACAGGAGGGCTGTGTCTGGAGCTATCTACAGGGGGCTGTATCTGGCGCTATGTACAGGGGGCTGTGTCTGGTGCTATGTACAGGGGGGCTGTGTCTGGAGCTATCCACAGGGAGGCTGTGTGTGGAGCTATCTACAGGGGGGCTGTATCTGGCGCTATCTACAGGGGGCTGTTTGTGGCGCTATCTACAGGGTGCTGTGTGTGGCGCTGTCTACAAGGGGTTTGTGTGTGGAGCTATCTACAGGGGGCTGTGCGTGGCCCCTCTACAGGGGGTTTGTGTCTAGCGCTATGTACAGGGGGCTGTGTGTGGAGCAATATACAGGGGGGCTCTGCTGTATGATTTTTCCATTGACCGGTAGCAGAGTTACACAACTAGTAAAAAAAAATTCACCATCATGTAACTCTGCTACCTGTCAATTGAAAAATCATCCACCACAGGGTCTCCCTCTTGACTTTCATTGTTCTCAGCCTTTAGGTTTGTCCTGCAGCTGCTGCCGCCGTGATGAGCAAATGTTATACCCAAGTTAGGAAAAGTAACATAAAGACGACATAACCGGATCCATAATCTCTGAGATCTCCAGACAGTCTAGAGATCCGCAGTGAGAATTTGCGTGCGTTATTTGCAGAGGGATCTGGCCGTGATTTGATGTGTTTATGCGGGATATTGGGCGTGGTCAGGGGCGTGGCTGTAAAATTCTCCACATTCAAAAGTTGGGAGGTATGACGGTGACCGCTGCGACCCCTATAGCTACGCCGCTGTCTAAGGGTATGTTCACACGTAGTGACCAAAAACGTCTGAAAATACGGAGCTGTTTTCAGGTGAAAACAGCTCCTGATTTTCAGACATTTTTGTAGCAACTCGCGTTTTTCGCTGCGTTTTTTACGGCCGTTTTTGGAGCTGTTTTTCAATGGAGTCAATAAAAAATGCCTCCAAAAACGTCCCAAGAAGTGACATGCACTTCTTTTGATGAGCTGTCATTTTACGCGCTGTATTTTGACAGTGTAAATCCCATTGAAAGCAATGGGCAGATGTTTGTAGGCGTATTAGGGTCGTTACGAACGCGGCGATACCAAATATGTGTACTTTTTTTAACGTGTTCATTTTTCTTTTATAATGCAAATTCTTATTATAGGAAAAAATGCATTTTTTGTTTACACAACTTATAACTTTTATTTTTACACTTTTTTTAACACATATTTATTACTTTTTTCCCTTGTCCCACTAGGGGACATTTAGACTTGCAGCTTTGATCGCTGCTAGAGTACATTACACTACCTACGTAGTGTAATGTGTTCTAACTGTCATTGTGACGTGACAGTCACACTGACGGGAAGCCTCGGAGGACCGGCCGGAGGTTGCTCCTCCGGGGCTTCCGTACATGGCAACCCGGAGGTCATTGTCTGGCCTCCGATTGCCACAACAAGCATCAGCAGCCCCCACAATTACTTTGTGGGGGCTGCCGATGTGCTTCAAACCCCTTAAATGCGGCGATCGCAATCGGTCGCCGCATTTATGGGGTTATTTGCCGAAATCTGCGGCGATGGTCCGCTGACCGGCAAGACTGGATTGTCAGCTGTCAGGGACAGAACTCCCGCTTCCCGTACACTGTCTGTTAGGACAGAGTGCGCCGGGAACCCCTCCGCAACTGTACGTCCTGGTGCGGGAAGCAAGCCCTCTGCAGGACGTACAGTTGCGGCGCAGCGCGTGGAGAGGTTAAACAATATAATATTACAGGTTATGAGTCCTAGATTCTGGAGATGGGACGTTGATCCCGGGATTTATTCTGATTGCCATATTTAGAGTCAGGGAGGAATTTTCCCCCAAATGAAGCAATTGGCATCAACCTCATGGGGTTTTTATCTTCCTCTGGATCATCACGGTAGGGTTATAGGTTGGACTTGATGGACCGGTGTCTTTTTTCAGTCTTATCAACTATGTATAAAACAAATGCAAAATATTTGGGCGGAATGATGATTTATTAATGAAACTAGATGTAACGTGATGACAGCGGTTCCAGCTGGATAAGGAAACTTCTCCCTAATCTTTCTGAGCGCACAGGACCGAACTTGACTTCTGGTACCAGAAATAATGCAAATGCTGTAAAAGCCTGATAGGCCGGTATCGATGATAATATCTGTTGGAGAAAACGAAAATATAAGTCATTCTGAACAAAACAATGAAAATTAAAGATTTTATGATAATTTGGAAAACTAAAACCTTGATTCTGATTTATGGAGAATAAATAAGTGGCAGAATGTATAATATAGATCCCTATAGCATGCAGTTACATATGTCACCCACTGACCCCAATTGTAGAAATATAATTTTTTTTTTAGTATCCCTTTGTATCAAAAAACATGATCAACTACGTATTCCACTGCAGTACAAAAAGGAATGACAACATATACGTAGTCTCCGAATATATGACGAAAGGCGTACATTGAACCCGTGATAGGCCATGGACACGTTTGACATATACGTCGGTGGCATTTCCTGGCATATATATATATAAAGCGTGATGTGAATATAGTATAACTATGTATAGTAGAGATAAAGGATATTGAGGATTGAGGTTGAAGTTGATATCAGACGATCACACAGAAATGATAGAAATATATCCAGAATAGAAATTTCCCAAAATTTATTTCGGGTCCGTTTCGATCAAATAGGGCCGTTTGATTCCATCTAAATAAATTTTGCAGAGAACCGCAAGTGCCCTGATTGCCCTGAAAACTCGTGTTTGACGCTTTGATGTCTTCTAGGGCTGTTTCCAAACCTGTAGCATTTTCTGGTTTGGCATTTTATATAATTGGCTGTGCTAGACGGAGGGGTAACCGCAGTGCATTTTGGGATGGCTGTCTGCAAGTTATTATGGGGAAGCATGCCTAGGGTCATGGGATCCTCTTTCTAAATTGTAAAATGTCGGCCGTCACTATGCGGGGGCCACCACTTTGACACGATTCGTGAACCCCAAAAGTTTAAAATTTTGGTAAATCCGGTACTTTTGCCAAATTTCGACCGCGTTCGATTCATGTAGAATCCATTCGCTCATCTCTAATCCAGAACTTGTAATATCTCTAAAGGACTATATGGTCCATCACTCTCTTTGGCGCACACAACAGCAATGATGTTCTAAGATAATATCACAGAATAAAGTAATGACTTTATCTATGTTCATAGACAACAGTCCGAAATTTTTATTAAACATTCCCAAAATAGTTTTTTTACACATTTTCTTTTGACAATCCTTTTTTCATTAGAAGGGTTTGTCGATGATGTGCTTATCACAGAGAGCTCGACTGCTAGGATCCCCAGCAATCAGTCGTGATCTTTAAGGTAACCAGGCAGCAGGTGTTTAATCCCCCTGCAGCACCACCACAGGAGAAATAAGGCATTACATAGTGCCCATTCAAATCAATGTACCGTCCATATAACCAGGCACAAGGACGTGTCCGATCCTCCAGAGTGAAAATACTCTTTGTAGTTGTTCTCCGCTCTAGCTAAATAATGAGGATTCAAAATAGGGGATCCCACTCAATGGACCCAGAATTCCAGAACTTGAAAATGAGTTTTCTAAACCAGATAACTTCTTTTAAAAAATACTTTTTTCAACAGCAATAGAAACAGTCAGGTCATTTATACCCCCTTCCCACTCTGCAATTCAACTTCTAAAAATTATGGATCTCCCTCCTATTTGCTGTGATGATGAAACGTTGACAGCACAAAATGATGAAGACAATCAAAAAATAAACTCCCCTCCCCCACATTGATAAATAACAGAGACCAGAAAATTGTATCTACTAGTAAAATAAAGTCTTCACCTGGGTCCTCTGTGCGCCGCATGTTAATACAAAGATGTTGTAAATCCTTGACACATTGTTGGCAATAGGCAAGAGATGAGCTTTGGGGTGAACTCAACGAGCGAGCTCCTCTGCCGAGATAAGGGTGTGCAAGGAACAGAGGGAGACCTAGTTGTGTCATCATCATGTTTCAGGTGTTATTTTCTCGCCCACTAGCACATAGTGTTTGGAAATGACAGGCATAGAAGATGGCGCCGGGCTGTAAGAAAAAACAAATTACATGGATATTAGATTTATAAAAAAAATCCCAATATATCAATCTATTCAACAATGTTAGGTCTCCAGGATATAATCCGTTATATTACCGCTGCCTGTTGTCTACTGCGCCATTTTTCCATCATCCACGTGTTTTAAAGTGGATCCGTGATCTGATCTATTCCCTCCATATCAGGGAATTCATCCGCTCCTTGAAACCACTCCATGATATAACTGAGAGGATCGATAAGGCTGGCGTCAAGAAGAAAGACAGCCATTAAAATATCCAAGGAATAGAAAGAGCTTGGTCCATAAGCCGTCATAGGGAGGCCCAAAATTATAGGACTCCAGATTCTGCAACAAATAAGGAAACGGTTATTAAAGTGTTATTGACCTTATACAAGTGAATGAATCTTATATTTATATTACAAAAAGAAACCAGAAGTATTAAAAAAGGTTATAGGAGGAGACTTCAGCCCTTCCCTCTATATTACTGTGTGCTTGATTGACAACAGATTTCCCAGGCAGCAGAGGTGGGGGGAGGGGTGAGTGGGCACATAGGAGATTGTGTCCACTAATAACAATCAGGGGCGGACAGAGACAGCAAAGCTTTTATGTAACAGCTAGTTTGTTGAGAGTGAGGTGATGGACATAAAGCCTCTTTCTAGAAAGATCTTCAGGGGCGCAGCTATAGTGGGGTGCGGAGGTAGCAGTGGCACCAAGGACCATGGAACCTGGTTCCCAAAAGGGCTCTCTGGCCCATACATAGACACCAGAATGGCACATGGGAGGGTCAGGGCTCTGATAGAGGTTTTGCTTTATGTACCAGGAGCTTCAAGTTAAGGCTCTGAAGCTCTTGGATGGTGCGCCAATTTATTTTGTGGATTGTAATACAACAATAATTATGAACCATGGAAATCATTATCAATCCTTTATATGCCATAAAGTAGGCAGTGGGAAGCACTGGTCAGGCCCTCTGTTTACTGGTCCATTGTGCAGCTGCCTATATGGTACAGTATTCCCTATAGAGCCCCAGTGCAGCTACATAGATGGTACAGTATATCCTATAGAGCCCCTATGCAGCATATATGGTCCCGTATAGTATGGTCCCTACAGAGCTCCTATGGTTCAGTATTTTCACTATATTCACAATACTATAATAATAATAATGATACTATAGAGGGTAAAAGTCGCACTCACTTCATGAATCCATATGAGGCTTTTCTGGAGCCAAGACACTTCTTCCTCTACAGGTGGAGCTGGTGTTGGAGTCTCCTGTAGTAATATAGTTATTTTATACATTTCATTATAGTTATTTTATACATTTCATTATAGTTATTTTATACATTTCATTATAGTTATTTTATACATTTCATTATAGTTATTTTATACATTTCATTATAGTTATTTTATACATTTCATTATAGTTATTTTATACATTTCTTTGTAGTTATTTTATACATTTCTTTATAGTTATTTTATACATTTCATTATAGTTATTTTATACATTTCATTATAGTTATTTTATACATTTCTTTGTAGTTATTTTATACATTTCATTATAGTTATTTTATACATTTCATTATAGTTATTTTATCACTCTCAGTAAGTCAGTAGGAGGATTGAACTATCACCGGCTCTTATATATCTTACTGATAGATTGTAATTGAACAATTATTATCTAGTAGTCAGTAGGAAGCACTGTTATTTTCTATTTAAGATGCTGGTGGGCCCTCTGTTTACAACGCCCTGTACAGCTGCACATGTAATACAGTATGCCCCATAGAGCCCCTATGCAGCAGCATATATAGAACAGTATTCCCTATAGAGCCCCTATGCAGCAGCATATATGGTACAGTATGTCCTATAGAGCCCTATGCAGCAGCATATATGGTACAATATTTCCTATAGATATCCTATGCAGCAGCATATATGGTACAGTATGAATTGTAGAGCACCTATGAGGCAGCATATATGGGACAGTATGCCCTATAGAGTCCCTATGAGGCCGCATATATGGTATAGTATGTCCTATAGAGTACATATGAGGCAGCATATATGGTACAGTATGCCCTATAGAGCCCCTATGCAGCTGTATATATGGTGCAGTATGTCCTATAGAGCCCCTATGCAGCTGTATATATGGTGCAGTATGTCCTATAGAGCCACTATGCAGCAGCATATATGGTACAGTATGTCCTATAGAGTCCCTGTGAGGCAGCATATATAGTGCAGTATGTCCTGTAGATCTCCTATGCAGCAGCATATATGGTACTATATGGCCTATAGATCTCCTATGCAGCAGTATATTTGGTACAATATTCCCTATAGAGCCCCTATGCAGCAGCAAATATGGTACAGAATGCCCTATGTAGCTGTATATATGGTACAGCATGTCCTGTAGATCTCCTATACAGCAGTTTATGTGGTACAATATGTCCTATAGAGCCCCTATACAGCAGTATATATGATACAGTATGTCCTGTAGATCTCCTATACAGCAGTATATATGGTACAGTGTGTCCGCCCCTGATAACAATACTACTGTATAATAATAAAAATGATACTACACTGAGGAAAAATGACACTTACTTGATAAATCCAGTTAAGGCTTCTCTGGAGCCAGGACACCTCTTTCTCTTTGGGTGGAGCTGGAGCTGGAGTTGGAGTCACCTGTAGGAATATAGTTATTTTTTCATTTTCATTCTCAGTAAGTCGGTAGGAGGATTGATCTCACACCTGCTGCTAAGTATCTGACTTATAAAGAAATGTTATCAATCCAAGTAATATGTCATCTGGATCTAAGTCCAACTTCAGCAACAAGAACAATACAGAAAAGCACACAAAACAGAAAAAGAAAATCATCCCGTAACCAAACATCACAACCACCATTGTCCTCTGCTAAGTTCTCAGACTGATTCTTGTTAGGATTATGGATGTAAAGCAAATTACACTCCCCAATAAGAAGAATTACTATTCTGTGAATATCAGACTCACCCAAGAGATTTGTGTCTTCAGGAGGCCTAGGAAGGTCATGCAAGGTGACGCCTTGGGTGGATCGGGTGGTAGCGGAGTAACCTGCAATAAACAGAGTAAACATTGAGGTCAGGGGAAGGTCAATGTCTGGTGGTGTTGTCATGTCATGGGCAAATCCTCTGTATGGGACCGTCACAGTGGTCGTTATGGCCAATAGTTATAAGGTGATAGGCTTCCCTAGGGAGAGGATTTACCCAAATATCCAATGGGCCATGGTGTGTTTACTTATGTTACATACATGGTGGAAGACAATAGCCCAAGACTTAAAATGTAATTTGTATCTGGTTTCTTAATTGTACATTTTGGTTATTTTGTAGTCACTACACGATGACTACATTGACCATAAGTCTCTTTGTTCCTTTAGATTCATATTTTTGGGAGGGATACTACTGTATATTTAATCATTTCAGTCTAGTATGACATATCTAAAAATACTTTAAAAAGTTGGACTTACTCCGAAGATGTTCTCCTCGACCCACTCAATGACCTTCTCGATCCGAGACGGTTCCTCCTTTTGTGGGATGGGTTTTTCTATAGTAATCTGTAAAGCAAGATTGTGACTGTACATTAAATGTCTGCTCAGCGCCAATGTTCAGCCTGTAAAGCATGGACTGATTGTTTTCATACAAGGACACCAGGTAAAAAAGCAGAGGATTTACCTTTGTAGATCCTGAGTAAACTCCTCCACAACAAGTACTACACATGAGTAAAATATTGTATATAGCTCCACTTCTAAACAATAATTTCTTAACCCCTTCCCGAGATCCACTGTACATGTATGTAAGTATGGGTCCGGAACAGAGCCCACGACATGTACAGCCTGTGTCAGCTGTATATTACATTTGACACCCTGCTCTAAGGTCTGGGATCAGAGATAATTCCAATCCTGGCCATTTAACCACTAAGATGCCATGGTCAATAGTCTTCTCTGTCCCCCCATCACCCCCTGTGACGCAGGGGGCGGTGGTTTATCAGGGCAGCCGGGGAGGGCTAAATGAAGGGGATAGTATCCTATTAAAGGGGTTGTCTTAGAATTGACAATTATCACTTATCTACTGGATAGGTGATAAATGGCTGATCACTGGACGCGCCCCTGCTGGGACCGCCACCAACAGCGAGAATAGGGTTCCCGAACTGTATCTCCTTACCGCTGCTTTATTCAATGTCTATGGGACTGACGGAAACAGATGGGCGCTGTACTCAGCTGTTTCCGTTATTACCATGGACTTTGAATGGAGCAGAAGAACGCATTCTCAACCACCCCTCTATTCAATGTCCTCCTCATTGTGGTCAAGAAGTGAGGAAAAAAACAGGGGGTTCGAGACCCACACTCAATCAATCGGTGGGGGCCCCCAGTGATCAGACAATTATCACATTTCCTGTTGTATACCCCATTTAAGCCCTGTGCAGTGAATTGTATGAACCAATCAACACACGTTTAAGTCCCCCTAGTGGAACTAAAAAAACTGAATATTATATATACATAAAATATACGTAAAATAATGTCAACAATAAAAAATAAACTTCTCACCAGGGCTACATTGAAAGGTTCCAGTAAAAAAAAAAAAAACTTACAAAAACAATTCCTCATACGTACGCTTATGTCGATGAAAGAATAAAAATGTATGGCTCATGGAAGGAGGGAAATTACAGTAAGAAAATTTAAATGGGATGTGATGGAAAGGGTTAATATAATATAATTTCATTGTTGGAGCGAGCCAAGACAAAAGACAAGACTGCCGGGTGAACTGGGTGATTAATGGGCATAGAACATATAACATACATGGACAATATTGATAGTAAATTCTTACTCACCCCAAATACCGTCTCTCCGATATGCTCACAGCAGTCCCAAAATAGGACATAGCCGTCCTTGGGGGGCAGAGCAGCCGGTGGAGCAACCTACAATAAAAACGTAACAAATTATAGAGAAAAGCCGACATGACCACAATAAATGACTTATAATTGGGGGTCAGTAAATAACATAAGACCTCACGTATGCGCTGGAGGAGATTTATTCTCTGTGCATTACTTATGCCATTACTCTTTATATTAGTATGTAACTTATCTCATAACAGCCAAACCGGAGACGCCTCCATGGGTCCTTCATTTCCATTTGGAGAAGTCTATAGTTTGACTGATATGAGCTAATTTGCATACTTTTTTTTCCCATGAAGCATTGCCTGTAAATAAGTCTCCATACTTCTGCTTGCTCTCCTCAATAAGAGCCAGTACTCCCACCACACTCTTTATATTAGATTATGACTCAGCAGCGACATTTGGTCTCCTGCGGTTCGTTGTAAAATGTGTGTATCTGAAGAGGATACAACTGATGTCCAATATAAGATACAGTATAAGCGGGGCAATGATATCATCCCCCTACTCACCCCAAATATGGACTTTGTCATCCATCTGTATATGTCCGATAACTTGGACGGCTCTGCTCCAGGGGGCACTGCTAGGGCATTAGTCTAGAATAAAAAGTGAGATAGTAAATTGTAAGACAATACAAAGTACAAATGTCATAATGTAACACAGTGGTAGCCGGGGCCTAGACTGTCAACATTGTGTTTTCATAAAATGTAATAACCAGTCACATTGAATAAGCCCCCGATCAACATGTGACGCTCATTGTAATAGAAAAGCCCCACTTACCATCTGTGAACCAGTCACAGGGCAGATTAGTATCGCAATAATACAAAGCTTCAACCACATCGTCAGTCGCTTTCACCTCAGTGAAATGAGCCAATATGGAGGCAGCAGAGAAAGTGACCACACTGGTGTTTATGACATCACAAGCAACACCACCTGTGACATCATAGCTGCATAGAAGGGAAAGACTGGATTATACCAGATTATACCAGATTATACCGGAATATACCAGATTATACTAGATTATACCAGATTATACCAGTTCTGTAACACAAATGTTGAACATATTAAAATGTTTGTGAATAATGAACAATATTTACCAAGCAAAATGTGCCATAACTTTTTCAAACTTCCTAAAAAAAAGGGTTGTGGCTAGCAGAAGTTGTAAGATGCCCACATTTCTGAAAAATATAAAAGTGCTGTAGACATGTACAGCAGTCATGAGGTGAAGTAAAGAAGAGAAGAGCGCCTAACATCCCTACCAATTTCAGCCGTGTGCAACATTTTTATAAATTTGGTGCAATTTGCTCCATTTTTGGCGCCTTGTAAACAGGGGTGAACCTCGCCCCTCTGCAGCCTGAGGCGAACTATAAAAAGGCGCCCCCCCCCCCCAAATCTATCAGAGTTTTCCCATTACTAGCTTTACACAAACACGCAGTATATAATTTTTTTTAAATAGGAAAAAATTTGATGTTTATTTGTTAGGCCCTGTTCACATGGAGTATTTTGGCGAGTTTTTGGGTGCGGAAACCGCTCCGCAAAACTCGTTAAAAACCAGCCCAAAATGCCTCCCGAGAAAGAAGAGACATGCTCTATCTTCACGCGTTTACGCCTCTGACTCCCCATTGACATCAATGGGAGGCAGAGAAAGCGTATTTCGCTGAGTTTTTTGCCCGTAGCACTCAATGGGCGCAAGCGAAAAACGCAGCGAAAAACTCGGCGAAAAAGGGGCAAACGACTTGCAGGAAGGGACAAAATCTGCCTCAAAATCTCAAACTGAATTTTGAGGCAGAATTTTCCTCCTGCAAAAAACTCAGTGTGAACATAGCCTTAAAGTGCTGTTTGAAGTATGGAAAATATTTAAAGAATTATTCTTACTACCAATCAGTGCAGTGCAAATAGTACAGTCTGCCCTGCCCCATATCTCTCCTCGGCAGCCAGTCTCATTTGCGGCGTCACTCTCTGCAATTACATTCAGGCCAGTCCAGGACGGATCGCGCTTAGCGCTGTTTTGAAGCGGCACGTCCTGGGCTGGTTTCTTTGCTCTACCTGCTGTATTGTTGTGGTCTGCCTGTGCTGGCTCGATGCCAGTGGTGGATTAATATGATCTTAGGCCCTGGGATGTACACAAGTTATGGGCCCACATCCTACACGTAAGTCTCACCTACATGTCAAAGTACATCATATGCCACTCTGCAGACTGTCTCTTAGCCTGATCATCTGCTGCCACACTCACACTTCCCCACAGACCCCACCACAGTCATTTACATAGATTGTAAGACCAACATTACCAATAATACCCCATACTGTTACTGAATAATACCCGCATACTGTTACTGAATAATACCTCCATACTGTTACTGAATAATACCCCCATACTGTTACTGAATAATACCCCCATACTGTTACTGAATAATACCTCCATACTGTTACTGAATAATACCCCATACTGTTACTGAATAATACCACCATACTGTTACTGAATAATACCACCATACTGTTACTGAATAATACCCCATACTGTTACTGAATAATACCCCATACTGTTACTGAATAATACCCCCATACTGTTACTGAATAATACCTCTATACTGTTACTGAATAATACCCCCATACTGTTACTGAATAATACCCCATACTGTTACTGAATAATACCCCCATACTGCTACTGAATAATACCTCCCTACTGTTACTGAATAATACCCCCATACTGTTACTGAATAATACCCCGACACCATAACCACATAGTGACTGAATAATACTCCCATACTGTTACTGAATAATACCCCCATACTGTTACTGAATAATACCTCCATACTGTTACTGAATAATACCCCCATACTGTTACTGAATAATACCTCCATACTGTTACTGAATAACACCTACATACTGTTACTGAATAATACATTTATACTGTTACTGAATAATACTCCCATACTGTTACTGAATAATACCTCCATACTGTTACTGAATAATACATTTATACTGTTACTGAATAATACCCCCATACTGTTACTGAATAATACCTCCATACTGTTACTGAATAATACCTCCATACTGTTACTGAATTATACCCCCATACTGTTACTGAATAATACCTCCATACTGTTACTGAATAATACCTCCATACTGTTACTGAATAATACCTCCATACTGTTACTGAATAATACCCCATACTGTTACTGAATAATACCACCATACTGTTACTGAATAATACCCCATACTGTTACTGAATAATACCCCATACTGTTACTGAATAATACCCCGACACCATAACCACATAGTGACTGAATAATACCCCCATACTGTTACTGAATAATACCCCCATACTGTTACTGAATAATACCCCCATACTGTTACAGAATAATACCCCCATACAGTTACTGAATAATACCCCCATACTGTTACTGAATAATACCCCATACTGTTACTGAATAATACCCCATACAGTTACTGAATAATACCCCCATACTGTTACTGAATAATACCCCCATACTGTTACTGAATAATACCCCCATACTGTTACTGAATAATACCCCCATACTGTTACTGAATAATACCCCATACTGTTACTGAATAATACCCCCATACTGTTACTGAATAATACCCCCATACTGTTACTGAATAATACCCCCATACTGTTACTGAATAATACCCCCATACTGTTACTGAATAATACCCCATACTGTTACTGAATAATACCTCCATACTGTTACTGAATAATACCCCCATACTGTTACTGAATAATACCCCCATACTGTTACTGAATAATACCCCCATACTGTTACTGAATAATACCCCCATACTGTTACTGAATAATACCCCCATACTGTTACTGAATAATACCCCCATACTGTTACTGAATAATACCCCATACTGTTACTGAATAATACCCCCATACTGTTACAGAATAATACCCCCATACTGTTACTGAATAATACCCCCATACTGTTACTGAATAATACCCCCATACTGTTACTGAATAATACCCCCATACTGTTACTGAATAATACCCCCATACTGTTACTGAATAATATCCCCATACTGTTACTGAATTATACCTCCATACTGTTACTGAATAATACCCCCATACTGTTACTGAATAATAACCCCATACTGTTACTGAATAATACCCCCATACTGTTACTGAATAATACCCCCATACTGTTACTGAATAATACCCCCATAATGTTACTGAATAATACCCCCATACTGTTACTGAATAATACCCCCATACTGTTACTGAATAATACCCCCATACTGTTACTGAATAATGCCTCCATACTGTTACTGAATAATACCCCCATACTGTTACTGAATAATGCCTCCATAATGTTACTGAATAATACCACCACACCATAACCACATAGTGACTGAATACCCCCATACTGTTACTGAGTAATACCCCCACACCATAATCACATAGTGACTGAATAATACCACCATACTGTTACTGAATAATACCACCATACTGTTACTGAATAATACCCCCATACTGTTACTGAATAATACCCCATACTGTTACTGAATAATACCCCATACTGTTACTGAATAATACCCCATACTGTTACTGAATAATACCTCCATACTGTTACTGAATAATACCCCCATACTGTTACTGAATAATACCCCCATACTGTTACTGACTAATACCCCCATACTGTTACTGACTAATACCCCATACTGTTACTGAATAATACCCCCATACTGTTACTGAATAATACCCCATACTGTTACTGAATAATACCCCATACTGTTACTGAATAATACCCCATACTGTTACTGAATAATACCCCATACTGTTACTGAATTATACCCCCATACTGTTACTGAATAATATCCCCATACTGTTACCGAATAATACCCCATACTGTTACTGAATAATACCCCCATACTGTTACTGAATAATACACCCATACTGTTACTGAATAATACCCCATACTGTTACTGAATAATACCTCCATACTGTTACTGAATAATACCCCCATACTGTTACTGAATAATACCCCATAATGTTACTGAATAATACCCCCATACTGTTACTGAATAATACCCCCATACTGTTACTGAATAATACCCCCATACTGTTACTGAATAATACCCCATAATGTTACTGAATAATACCCCATACTGTTACTGAATAATACCTCCATACTGTTACTGAATAATACCCCCATACTGTTACTGAATAATACCCCCATAATGTTACTGAATAATACCCCATACTGTTACTGAATAATACCCCCATACTGTTACTGAATAATACCCCCATACTGTTACTGAATAATACCCCCATACTGTTACTGAATAATACCCCATACTGTTACTGAATAATACCCCCATAATGTTACTGAATAATACCCCCATACTGTTACTGATTAATACCCCCATACTGTTACTGAATAATACCCCCATATTGTTACTGAATAATACCCCCATACTGTTACTGAATAATACCCCCATAATGTTACAGAATAATACCCCCATAATGTTACTGAATAATACCCCCATACTGTTACTGAATATTACCCCCATACTGTTACTGAATAATACCTCCATACTGTTACTGAATAATACCCCCATACTGTAACTGAATAATACCTCCATACTGTTACTGAATAATACCCCCATACTGTTACTGAATAATACCCCTATACTGTTACTGAATAATACCTCCATACTGTTACTGAATAATACCTCCATACTGTTACTGAATAATACCCCCATACTGTTACTGAATAATACCCCCATACTGTTACTAAATAATACCCCATACTGTTACTGAATAATACCTACATACTGTTACTGAATAATACCTCCATACTGTTACTGAATAATACCCCCATACTGTTACTGAATAATACCCCTATACTGTTACTGAATAATACCTCCATACTGTTACTGAATAATACCTCCATACTGTTACTGAATAATACCCCCATACTGTTACTGAATAATACCCCCATACTGTTACTAAATAATACCCCATACTGTTACTGAATAATACCTCCATACTGTTACTGAATAATACATTTATACTGTTACTGAATAATACCCCCATACTGTTACTGAATAATACCTCCATACTGTTACTGAATAATACCTCCATACTGTTACTGAATTATACCCCCATACTGTTACTGAATAATACCTCCATACTGTTACTGAATAATACCTCCATACTGTTACTGAATAATACCTCCATACTGTTACTGAATAATATCCCATACTGTTACTGAATAATACCACCATACTGTTACTGAATAATACCCCATACTGTTACTGAATAATACCCCATACTGTTACTGAATAATACCCCGACACCATAACCACATAGTGACTGAATAATACCCCCATACTGTTACTGAATAATACCCCCATACTGTTACAGAATAATACCCCCATACTGTTACTGAATAATACTCCCATACTGTTACTGAATAATACCCCATACTGTTACTGAATAATACCCCATACAGTTACTGAATAATACCCCCATACTGTTACTGAATAATACCCCCATACTGTTACTGAATAATACCCCCATACTGTTACTGAATAATACCCCCATACTGTTACTGAATAATACCCCATACTGTTACTGAATAATACCCCCATACTGTTACTGAATAATACCCCCATACTGTTACTGAATAATACCCCCATACTGTTACTGAATAATGCCTCCATAATGTTACTGAATAATACCACCACACCATAACCACATAGTGACTGAATACCCCCATACTGTTACTGAGTAATACCCCCACACCATAATCACATAGTGACTGAATAATACCACCATACTGTTACTGAATAATACCACCATACTGTTACTGAATAATACCCCCATACTGTTACTGAATAATACCCCATACTGTTACTGAATAATACCCCATACTGTTACTGAATAATACCCCATACTGTTACTGAATAATACCTCCATACTGTTACTGAATAATACCCCCATACTGTTACTGAATAATACCCCCATACTGTTACTGACTAATACCCCCATACTGTTACTGACTAATACCCCATACTGTTACTGAATAATACCCCCATACTGTTACTGAATAATACCCCATACTGTTACTGAATAATACCCCATACTGTTACTGAATAATACCCCATACTGTTACTGAATAATACCCCCATACTGTTACTGAATAATATCCCCATACTGTTACCGAATAATACCCCATACTGTTACTGAATAATACCCCCATACTGTTACTGAATAATACACCCATACTGTTACTGAATAATACCCCATACTGTTACTGAATAATACCTCCATACTGTTACTGAATAATACCCCCATACTGTTACTGAATAATACCCCATAATGTTACTGAATAATACCCCCATACTGTTACTGAATAATACCCCCATACTGTTACTGAATAATACCCCCATACTGTTACTGAATAATACCCCATAATGTTACTGAATAATACCCCATACTGTTACTGAATAATACCTCCATACTGTTACTGAATAATACCCCCATACTGTTACTGAATAATACCCCCATAATGTTACTGAATAATACCCCATACTGTTACTGAATAATACCCCCATACTGTTACTGAATAATACCCCCATACTGTTACTGAATAATACCCCCATACTGTTACTGAATAATACCCCATACTGTTACTGAATAATACCCCCATAATGTTACTGAATAATACCCCCATACTGTTACTGATTAATACCCCCATACTGTTACTGAATAATACCCCCATATTGTTACTGAATAATACCCCCATACTGTTACTGAATAATACCCCCATAATGTTACAGAATAATACCCCCATAATGTTACTGAATAATACCCCCATACTGTTACTGAATATTACCCCCATACTGTTACTGAATAATACCTCCATACTGTTACTGAATAATACCCCCATACTGTAACTGAATAATACCCCCATACTGTTACTGAATAATACCCCCATACTGTTACTGAATAATGCCTCCATAATGTTACTGAATAATACCACCACACCATAACCACATAGTGACTGAATACCCCCATACTGTTACTGAGTAATACCCCCACACCATAATCACATAGTGACTGAATAATACCACCATACTGTTACTGAATAATACCACCATACTGTTACTGAATAATACCCCCATACTGTTACTGAATAATACCCCATACTGTTACTGAATAATACCCCATACTGTTACTGAATAATACCCCATACTGTTACTGAATAATACCTCCATACTGTTACTGAATAATACCCCCATACTGTTACTGAATAATACCCCCATACTGTTACTGACTAATACCCCCATACTGTTACTGACTAATACCCCATACTGTTACTGAATAATACCCCCATACTGTTACTGAATAATACCCCATACTGTTACTGAATAATACCCCATACTGTTACTGAATAATACCCCATACTGTTACTGAATAATACCCCCATACTGTTACTGAATAATATCCCCATACTGTTACCGAATAATACCCCATACTGTTACTGAATAATACCCCCATACTGTTACTGAATAATACACCCATACTGTTACTGAATAATACCCCATACTGTTACTGAATAATACCTCCATACTGTTACTGAATAATACCCCCATACTGTTACTGAATAATACCCCATAATGTTACTGAATAATACCCCCATACTGTTACTGAATAATACCCCCATACTGTTACTGAATAATACCCCCATACTGTTACTGAATAATACCCCATAATGTTACTGAATAATACCCCATACTGTTACTGAATAATACCTCCATACTGTTACTGAATAATACCCCCATACTGTTACTGAATAATACCCCCATAATGTTACTGAATAATACCCCATACTGTTACTGAATAATACCCCCATACTGTTACTGAATAATACCCCCATACTGTTACTGAATAATACCCCCATACTGTTACTGAATAATACCCCATACTGTTACTGAATAATACCCCCATAATGTTACTGAATAATACCCCCATACTGTTACTGATTAATACCCCCATACTGTTACTGAATAATACCCCCATATTGTTACTGAATAATACCCCCATACTGTTACTGAATAATACCCCCATAATGTTACAGAATAATACCCCCATAATGTTACTGAATAATACCCCCATACTGTTACTGAATATTACCCCCATACTGTTACTGAATAATACCTCCATACTGTTACTGAATAATACCCCCATACTGTAACTGAATAATACCTCCATACTGTTACTGAATAATACCCCCATACTGTTACTGAATAATACCCCTATACTGTTACTGAATAATACCTCCATACTGTTACTGAATAATACCTCCATACTGTTACTGAATAATACCCCCATACTGTTACTGAATAATACCCCCATACTGTTACTAAATAATACCCCATACTGTTACTGAATAATACCTACATACTGTTACTGAATAATACCTCCATACTGTTACTGAATAATACCCCCATACTGTTACTGAATAATACCCCTATACTGTTACTGAATAATACCTCCATACTGTTACTGAATAATACCTCCATACTGTTACTGAATAATACCCCCATACTGTTACTGAATAATACCCCCATACTGTTACTAAATAATACCCCATACTGTTACTGAATAATACCTCCATACTGTTACTGAATAATACATTTATACTGTTACTGAATAATACCCCCATACTGTTACTGAATTATACCCCCATACTGTTACTGAATAATACCTCCATACTGTTACTGAATAATACCTCCATACTGTTACTGAATAATACCTCCATACTGTTACTGAATAATATCCCATACTGTTACTGAATAATACCACCATACTGTTACTGAATAATACCCCATACTGTTACTGAATAATACCCCATACTGTTACTGAATAATACCCCGACACCATAACCACATAGTGACTGAATAATACCCCCATACTGTTACTGAATAATACCCCCATACTGTTACAGAATAAT
Organism: Rhinoderma darwinii; assembly: GCF_050947455.1. Classification (NCBI taxonomy): domain Eukaryota; kingdom Metazoa; phylum Chordata; class Amphibia; order Anura; family Rhinodermatidae; genus Rhinoderma; species Rhinoderma darwinii. The sequence continues at coordinate 19,352,177 of NC_134691.1, forward strand.
ACCCCCATACTGTTACTGAATAATACTCCCATACTGTTACTGAATAATACCCCATACTGTTACTGAATAATACCCCATACAGTTACTGAATAATACCCCCATACTGTTACTGAATAATACCCCCATACTGTTACTGAATAATACCCCCATACTGTTACTGAATAATACCCCCATACTGTTACTGAATAATACCCCATACTGTTACTGAATAATACCCCCATACTGTTACTGAATAATACCCCCATACTGTTACTGAATAATACCCCCATACTGTTACTGAATAATACCCCCATACTGTTACTGAATAATACCCCATACTGTTACTGAATAATACCCCCATACTGTTACTGAATAATACCCCCATACTGTTACTGAATAATACCCCCATACTGTTACTGAATAATACCCCCATACTGTTACTGAATAATACCCCCATACTGTTACTGAATAATACCCCCATACTGTTACTGAATAATACCCCATACTGTTACTGAATAATACCCCCATACTGTTACAGAATAATACCCCCATACTGTTACTGAATAATACCCCCATACTGTTACTGAATAATACCCCCATACTGTTACTGAATAATACCCCCATACTGTTACTGAATAATACCCCCATACTGTTACTGAATAATATCCCCATACTGTTACTGAATTATGCCTCCATACTATTACTGAATAATACCCCCATACTGTTACTGAATAATAACCCCATACTGTTACTGAATAATACCCCCATACTGTTACTGAATAATACCCCCATACTGTTACTGAATAATACCCCCATAATGTTACTGAATAATACCCCCATACTGTTACTGAATAATACCCCCATACTGTTACTGAATAATACCCCCATACTGTTACTGAATAATGCCTCCATACTGTTACTGAATAATACCCCCATACTGTTACTGAATAATGCCTCCATAATGTTACTGAATAATACCACCACACCATAACCACATAGTGACTGAATACCCCCATACGGTTACTGAGTAATACCCCCACACCATAATCACATAGTGACTGAATAATACCACCATACTGTTACTGAATAATACCACCATACTGTTACTGAATAATACCCCCATACTGTTACTGAATAATACCCCATACTGTTACTGAATAATACCCCATACTGTTACTGAATAATACCCCATACTGTTACTGAATAATACCCCATACTGTTACTGAATAATACCCCCATACTGTTACTGAATAACACCTCCATACGGTTACTGAATAATACCCCCATACTGTTACTGAATAATACCACCATACTGTTACTGAATAATGCCTCCATACTGTTACTGAATAATACCACCACACCATAAACACATAGTGACTGAATACCCCCATACTGTTACTGAGCAATACCCCCACATCATAATCACATAGTGACTGAATAATACCCCCATACTGTTACTGAATAATACCACCATACTGTTACCGAATAATACCCCTATACTGTTACTGAATAATACCCCCATACTGTTACTGAATAATACCACCATACTGTTACTGAATAATACCCCCATACTGTTACTGAATAATACCTCCATAATGTTACTGAATAATACCACCACACCATAACCACATAGTGACTGAATACCCCCATACTGTTACTGAGTAATACCGCCACACCATAATCACATAGTGACTGAATATTACCCCCGTACTGTTACTGAATAATACCACCATACTGTTACTGAATAATACCCCCATACTGTTACTGAATAATACCACCACACCATAACCACATAGTGACTGAATAATACCCCCATACTGTTACTGAATAATACCACCATACTGTTACTGAATAATACCTCCATACTGTTACTGAATAATACCCCCATACTGTTACTGAATAATACCCCCATACTGTTACTGAATAATACCCCCATACTGATACTGAATAATACCACCACACCATAACCACATAGTGACTGAATAATACCCCCATACTGTTACTGAATAATACCGCCACACCATAACCACATAGTGACTGAATAATACCCCATACTGTTACTGAATAATACCCCCATATTGTTACGGAATAATACCTCCATACTGTTACTGAATAATACCCCCATACTGTTATTGAATAATACTCCCATACTGTTACTGAATAATACCCCCATACTGTTACTGAATAATACCCCCATACGGTTACTGAATAATACCCCCATACGGTTACTGAATAATACCTCCATACTGTTACTGAATAATACCCCCATATTGTTACTGAATAATACCCCCATACTGTTACTGAATAATACCCCCATACTGTTACTGAATAATACCCCCATACTGTTACTGAATAATACCACCATACTCTTACTGAATAATACTCCCATACTGTTACTGAATAATACCCCCATACTGTTACTGAATAATATCCCCATACTGTTACTGAATTATACCACCATACTGTTACTGAATAATACCTCCATACTGTTACTGAATAATACCCCCATACTGTTACTGAATAATACCCCCATACTGTTACTGAATAATATCCCCATACTGTTACTGAATAATACCACCATACTGTTACTGAATAATACCACCGCACCATAACCACATAGTGACTGAATAATACCATCATACTGTTTCTGAGTAATACCACCACACCATAACCACATAGTGACTGAATAATACCTCCATACTGTTACTGAATAATACCCCCATACTGTTACTGAATAATACCCCCATACTGATACTGAATAATACCACCGCACCATAACCACATAGTGACTGAATAATACCATCATACTGTTTCTGAGTAATACCGCCATACCATAACCACATAGTGACTGAATAATACCCCCATACTGTTACTGAATAATATCCCCATACTGTTACTGAATAATACCCCCATAATGTTACTGAATAATACCCCCATACTGTTACTGAATAATACCGCCACACCATAACCACATAGTGACTGAATAATACCGCCATGTACTGTGTGTGTGTGTATGTATATATATATATATATATATATATATATAATGCTGCCATATATTGTAAATATAGAGTCCAACATATGCTGTAAGTATAATTAACAAAATCACTTTATACTCTGTACATTATATAGCGGTGTTATAGGTGTGTACACCTATAATACCACTACATATTGTCCGTATAAAAAATACTGCTCTAACTGTAGACATATAGTACCATTATATTCACTGCACACCTATTATACTGCTATATACTACACTCACATATAATACCGCTATATACTGCATACACCTATAATCAGGGGCATAGGTAAAGGCTCATGGGCCCCGATGCAAAAGTTCTTATTGGGTCCCCCCCACCCACAAACTTCTCGTGGCCGACAGTCTGCAGCTTTCAGTTGCATTGCTGGGTCTCCTAAGTGACCCAACAATCCAGCACTAGCAGCCGGGGGCGTCACTAAGGGCTTAAAATGTCAGGGGAAATAGCCCCAATACATATGTGTCTGCCCAAAAAAATGTGTGTGTGTGTGTATAGCACTACGACCCTATAAACTATGGATAGGATACATTGGCTCAGCAGACAGTATCACACATGATAGTATTAGATACAGAGGCCCAGCAGACAGTATCACACATAATAGGATTAGATACAATGGCTCAGCAGACACTATCACACATGATAGGATTAGATACACAGCTCAGCAGACAATATCACACATGATGGGATTAGATATAAGGCCCAGCAGAGTTTCACACATGATGGGATTAGATATACAGCTCAGCAGACAGTATCACACATGATAGGATTAGATACAGTGGCTGAGCTGACATTATCACACATGATAGGATTAGATATAAGGCCCAGCAAATTTTCACACATGATGGGATTAGATACACAGCTCAGCAGACAGTATTACACATGATAGGATTAGAGATAGGGCTCAGCAGACAGTGTCACACATGATAGGATTAGATACACAGCTCAGTAGACAGTATCACACATGATAGGATTAGATACAGTGGCTCAGCAGACAGTATCACACGATAGGATTAGATAAAGTGGCTCAGCAGACAGTATTACACATGATAGGATTAGATACACAGCTCAGCAGACAGTATCACACATGATAGGATTAGATACGATGGCTCAGCAGACAGTATCACACATGATAGGATAAGATATAAGGCCCAGCAGAGTTTCACACATGATGGGATTAGATACAATGGCTCAGCAGACAGTATCACACATGATAGGATTATATATAAGGCCCAGAAGAGTTTCACACATGATGGGATTAGATACACAGCTCAGCAGACAGTATCACACATGATAGGATTTTTAGATACAGTGGCTCAGCAGACAGTATCACACATGATAGGATTAGATACACAGCTCAGCAGACAGTATCACACATGATAGAATTAGATACACAGCTCAGCAGACAGTATCACACGATAGGATTTTTAGATACAGTGGCTCAGCAGACAGTATCACACATGATAGGATTAGATACACAGCTCAGCAGACAGTATCACACATGATAGAATTAGATACACAGCTCAGCAGACAGTATCACACATTATAGGATTAGATACAAAGCTCAGCAGACAGTATCACACATGATAGGATTAGATACAGGACTCAGCTCGCTGACATTGCGGCTCCAGCGCTGGACCCAGGAAAGGTAAGAATAATCATTGTTTTGCTTTTTTATGTGTTTCTAATTATTTTTGTGTGTTTGTGTTTTTTTACAGGTTCGGTTGTTGGACTTCGGATTCGAGGACAATTTCAATGACAGCGTTTTTTTATTCTCAATAAAATGGTTAATGGGGGTTGTGTTTTTTTATTTCAATAAAATGTTTTTTCTATGTGCTTGTACTTTTTTAAACTTTATTATTACCGCCTTAGTAATGGCCGCTGGCTGATTGACAACCTCCATTACTAAGGCGGGGCTTAAAGAGGCTCTGTCACCAGATTCTCAAACCCCTATCTCCTATTGCATGTGATCGGCGCTGCAATGTAGATAACAGCAACGTTTTTTTAAAAAAACTTTCATTTTTGGCCAAGTTATGAGCAATTTTATATTTATGTAAATGAGCTTTGAAATGGACAACTGGGCGTTTTTTTTTCGTTATGTCCAACTGGGCTTGTATTGTGTTTTTAACTGGGCGTGTTTATGTGTATGACGCTGACCAATCAGTGACCAGTCAGCGCCATACACTCCTCAACATCTGCACGTTCCTCTCCTGAAATATTCTGTGCTGCTGTGAACTCTGCTCTTACCATTACGTAGCTCTCAGTCTGTTACCTCTCCTCCACTCCTGTCCTCAATAACACCTTCACATGATTGGCAAGTCACCACCCCGCACAAGAGCCGCACGCTCATCTCCTGAAATACTCTGTGCTGCCTTAAACTCTGTGGACAGGTCAGGATCCTGTTTTTTTTAAATGCTGCTGGGGAACCTGCTCGATCCACTATATAAGGCTGCACCTCCATCCTCTTCTGCCCCAGTCACTTATTCCCAAGCACTGTAAACTTTCAGATTGGTTGCGCTGTGAATATTCGGAGAACATGATTGGTTTATGTGCAGGGTAATGAACATACAGACAAGCAGTAGAAGACTGACTAAGGGCTGAGCATTTCATTGAATTCAGTCTTCTACTGCTTGTCTGTATGTTCATTACCCTGCACATAAACCAATCACGTTCTCCGAATATTCACAGCGCAACCAATCTGAAAGTTTACAGTGCTTGGGAATAAGTGACTGGGGCAGAAGAGGATGGAGGTGCAGCCTTATATAGTGGATCGAGCGGGTTCCCCAGCAGCATTTAAAAAAAACAGGATCCTGACCTGTCCACAGAGTTTAAGGCAGCACAGAGTATTTCAGGAGATGAGCGTGCAGATGTTGAGGAGTGTATGACGCTGACTGGTCACTGATTGGTCAGCGTCATACACATAAACACGCCCAGTTAAAAACACAATAAAAGCCCAGTTGGACATAACGAAAAAAAAACGCCCAGTTGTCCATTTCAAAGCTCATTTGCATAAATATAAAATTGCTCATAACTTGGCCAAAAATGAACGTTTTTAAAAAGAAAATGTTGCTGTTATCTACATTGCAGCGCCGATCACATGCAATAGGAGATAGGGGTTTGAGAATCTGGTGACAGCGCCTCTTTAATGTTAGCAGGTGCAGAGGCTAACACTAACCCCCATTATTACCCCGGTACCCACCGCCACCAGGGGTACTGGGAAGAGCCGGGTACGAACCAGTACCCGACCATCTGCAGTGACGGCCAGACACCGGGGCGGCCGTAGGCTGGAAGTATTAGGCTGGGGAAGGCCAAAAACAGTGGCCCCTACCACCCTGGTAATGCTGCCTGCTGCTGCTGTGTTGTATCTGGCTGGTTATGAAAATTAGGGTGGACCCCACATCGTTCTTTCCAATTATTTTGTATTTTATTTTTTTTAAATGACGTGGGGTCCCCCCCATTTTCATAACCAGCCAGATACAATAAAGCAGCAGCAGCCTAGCATTACCAGGGTGGGAAGGGCCACTGTATAAAGCCTTCCACAGCCTGCGGCCGCCCCATTGCCCGACCATCACTACAGATGGTCAAGTACTGGATGGTACCCGGCTCTTCCCAGCACCCCTGGTGGCGGTGGGTAACGGGGTAATAATGGGGGTTAGTGTTAGCCTCTGCACCGGCTAACACTAAGCCCCGCCTTAGCAATGGACGCTGTCAATCAGCCAGCGGCCATTAGTAAGGCGGTAGTAATAAAGTTTTAAAAAAAACACAAAGACATGGAAAAAATATTTTATTGAAATAAAAATAAACCACACAACCTTCATTAACCATTTTATTGATAATAAAAAAAAGCCGTCATCGAAGTAGTCCTGGAATCTAAAATCTTGTGTAAGAAAACACACAAAAACCGATTACTAACACGTGTTAGGCTTAGATACAGGGCCCATGTGTGATACTGTCTGTGGGACCCTGTATCTAAGCCTACCACAAGGTAGGCTTAGATACAGGGTCAGGCAGACAGTAATCTTATACAGTAATACAGGGCCCATCAGACAGGATCACACATGGGCCATGTATCTAAGCCTACCATGTGATTGGCTTAGATACAGGGTCCAGTAGACAGCATCACACAATCTGTGATCCTGTCTCATGGGCCCTCTAAACCTGCTACATCGTAGGCTTAAAGGACTTGCCCAGTCCCTAAACATTGATGGCCTATCCTCAGGATAGGCCATCAATAGCTGATGTGTCGGGGTCCGTCTCCCGGGACCCGCCAATCAGCTGTTTTGAAGGGGCCGCAGCACTCGTAGGAGAGCTGCTTCCCCTTCATTTCCCTTACTCGCTCACACTGTGAATCGCCGACACCGATTCACAGTGTGACCGGAATGAAGTGACCGGAATGAAGGGGAAGCAGCTCTCGTACGAACACTGCGGCCCCTTCGAAACAGCTGATTGGCGGGTCCCGAGAGTCGGACCCCGCCAATCAGCTTCAGCAGACGGATATTAATCTTACCCTCCTCTTCAGCCGCGGTGGAAGTTCTGTCCTGACTCTATCCAGGATCACTATGTTGTGCGCGGCGCATAGCGGTGTGACGTCATGCGCTGCGCACAGTACTTGACGTCAGGACCTCCACTGCGCTCCGGAACCAGGAGGGTAAGTACTGTCAGTTACTATAGTAACAGGGGCCCGCGGCCCGAGTTACTATAGTAACTTTTTATTGATGTGGTGCGGGGGCCTGCGGGCCCCACTGGCTTCGGGGCCCGGTCGCAATTGCGACCGCTGCGACCCCTACAGCTACGCCACTGCCTATTATATTGCAACATACATTACGCACAATACTGCTACACAGTCTACACACACAATACCAGTATATACACTATATACTCTACACATCAGTTTTCCCACTATTTACACAAAAGCACAGCAAAAACAGTTTCTAAATTATTGCTGCAAAACGACAATGTGTGAATGTCCTTACAGTATCATATGTACACGAGAATCATATTTCCACATACACACAGATTATATATACATATATACACACACACATATATATATATATATATATATATATATATATATATATAACACACACATTTACACACTCATACAACACTTACCTTCTATGTAGGACCTCTAATGCAGACAGTCTCATATATAGACGAGAATCATATATATATATATATATATATATATATATACACACACACACACATTTACACACTCATACACACACTTACCTTCTATGTGGGATCTCTCATGCAGTCTCTTGAAGCAGCAGAGGCATCCCAGGACAGCAGATATAACCAGCTGCAAAAGTAGCTGGTCTGCTAGACAAATAGGGGGACACAGCACACAAAAGGAGGGGGGCAGAAGAGAGGGAAGCAAAGGGACACAGGAGAGGAGGGGGATACAGGGGACACATGAGAGGACTAGACACAGAGCTTCCTCTCTGCAGAGGCTGAGGCTGTGAACTCTCCCCTCCCCCTCTTCTCTGCACCGACTGCTTCAGACGAAAGGGAGAGAGAGGGAGAGGACCTAGCTTGTATTCAAAGCAGTCCACCGCTCACCTCATTCGTCTGATCACTTGCTTGAGGAGACGACCGCTCCTCCTGCAGACCTGCTCCTCTCTGGTGGCGTGTGATTCATACAGCGTCAGAGAGGAGCAGGAGTGTTCTCACAGACGGGCACGTCTGCTAAGCAAAATAATCCCCCTCCCCGGTCCAGTCCGTCTCTGGCTCAAAATGCCGCCCCCACTTTCAGCTGGGCTGCGCCGCCTGATTCTGTCGGCTCACTTTGCCTCATGGTAGATGCGGCACTGGACGCTGGTATAGAAGTTATCGGTGTATTACTGATAACCCTTATTCAGCAGAGGCTGCAGGAAGTCCCAGACTATTCTGCCACTGCATCCTCGCTCACTGGGACATCCTGGGGGGTTAATATCACGGTCTTTGCCGTCATAGATTGTAAAGGCAGACGTGCAGCCTGTACCGCTCTCACAGAGCTCCTAGATATGAACCCCATATTTTGCTCTCTTTGAGGGGATGTACTGGCGGAATGAGAGCCGGCCAGTGTAACTCATCAGCGATTCATCAATTTTTTTTAAGTTTGCCAGTATTTGTGGGGTGCCGCTGCTCTGCATAGGAGGACGTTGGCTTTTCAGCAGAGAATTGGCGAGCATACAGATTGGTTTGGTTAACAACCAGCTCCAATAGTTCATCTGTAATGAATATTTTTAAAAAATCGAGGGCTGTAAAATTTTCCACATTAATATTTATCCCCGGTGTGGAAATAAATTCTGGGATATTAGGGGAAAATGACTCTGTGGGTTACATAGTTACATAGTTACATAGTTAGTACGGCTGAAAAAAGACACATGCCCACTCAATATATTCTGGGGGAATAGAGGGGCCGTGTTTTGTGGTACTTCTGCCACATGCCCTGTGCTTGTGGACTCTGCAGCGACACTTGCATTGCAGAAAGCGTATCACTGTCGTCGCTATCACTGGTAGACAACATTTCTACCTCGGACGCGGTTTCTGTATCACTTTCATCAGAGTCAGAAATTAACATGGCGTATGCCTCTTCCACCGTGAACCTTCTATGGCCATTGTATACCGTGTTCCAAATTATTATACACATTGGATTTAAGTGTCAAAAACATAAAATTATTAGTTTTTCAATTAAACTCATGGATGGTATTGTGTCTTAGGGCTCTTTGGATCATTGTAATCAATCTCAGACACCTTTGATAATTAGTTTGCCAGGTGTGCCCAATCAAAGGAAAACTACTTAAGAAGGACGTTCCACATTATTAAGCAGGCCACAGGTTTCAAGCAATATGGGAAAGAAAAAGGATCTCTCTGCTGCCGAATTCGTGAAATAGTGCAATACCTTGGACAAGGTATGAAAACATTGGATATTTCAAGAAAACTTAAGCATGATCATCGTACTGTGAAAAGATTTGTGGCTGATTCAGAGCACAGACGGGTTCGTTCAGATAAAGGCATAACGAGGAAGGTTTCTGCCAGACAAATTAATAGGATTAGGAGAGCAGCTGCTAAAATGCCATTGCAAAGCAGCAAACAGGTATTTGTAGCCGTTGGTGCCTCTGAAGTCCCGCAAACCTCAAGGTGTAAAACCCCCCAGAGGTTTGCAAGTGTGCATAAAGCTATTATTCGGCCACCCCTAAACAATGCTCACAAGCAGAAACGGTTGCAGTGGGCTCAGAAATACATGAAGACTAATTTTCAAACCGTGTTGTTTACTGATGAGTGCCGTGCAACCCTGGATGGTCCAGATGGATGGAGTAGTGGATATCTATCTATCTATCTATCTATCTATCTATCTATCTATCTATCTATCTATCTATCTATCTATCTATCTATCTATCTATCTATCTATCTATCTATCTATCTATCTATCTATCTATCTCTGTCTATCTATCTATCTATCTATCTATCTATCTATCTATCTATCTATCTATCTATCTATCTATCTATCTATCTATCTATCTATCTATCTATCTATCTATCTATCTTTATTCATTCATCTCCAATTATCAATGTCTATTTATCTCATATCTATTTTCTATCTATCTAGAAATATATATATATATATATGTGTATATATATATATATATATATATATATATATATAAACACACATACATACAATGGTGTAACTATAGGGGTCGCAATTGCTGCCAGGCCCCGAAGCCAGGGGGGCCATGGCCTCCCACACCATGTCTATAAAGAGTTACAATAGTAACTGGGGCCTTTGTAATAAACTACACGGGCCCGTGTTACTATAGTGACTGACAGTACTTACCCTCCTCGTTCCGGAGAGCAGCGGAGGTCCTGACATCTCTTCGCATCATGACGTCACAACGCTGTGTGCCGCCGTGCACAACATCCCGACTGGATGGAGTCAGGACCTCCGCTGCGGCCGGAGCCGAAGAGGAGGGTGAGTATACTTTTACTGTCTGCTGGGGGCCCTGTGAATCGCGCTATGTCGGAGATTCACAGTGTGGGCAAGTGAACGGAATGAAGGGGAAGCAGCGCACATGCGAGCACTGCACCACCTGCACAGCTGATTGGCGGGGGACCCGGCAGTCGGACCCCGACCCATGAGCTATTGATGGCCTATCCTGAGGAGGATAGGCCATCAATTTTTAGGGACTGGACAACCCCTTTAAGCTGACCATGTGGTAGACTTGGATACAGGGCCCAGCAGACAGGATTACACATTGTATGATCCTGTCTGCTGGGCACTGTATCTAAGCCAACCACATGGTAGGCTTAGCTACAGGGTCCATGTGTGATCCTGTCTGATGGACTCTGTATCAAAGCTTAACACATGGTAGGCTTAGATACAGGGCACCAGTAGACAATAATCTTATACTGTATAAGATTACTGTCTGCTGGACCCTGTTTCTAAGCCTACCTCGTGATAGGCTTAGATACAGGGTCCAACAAACAGGATCACACATGGGCCCTGTATCTAAGCCTACCATATTTGTTACTAATGTTTTTTTTTGTTTGTGTTTTTTTACAGGTTCGGTCGTTGGACTACGTCGGATTCGAGGACTACTTCGATGACATTTTTTATTTTCAATAAAATGGTTAATGAGGGTTGTCTAAGTGTTTTTTTATTTCAATAAAATATTTTTTCTGTGTATTTGTATTTTTTAAATCTTTATTACTACCGCCTTATTAAAAGACGCTGGCTGACAGCGTCCATTACTAAGGCACGGCTTAGTGTTAGCCGGTCCAGAGGCTAACACTAACCCCCATTATTACCCTGATACCCACCGCCACCAGGGGTACCAGGAAGAGCCGGGTACGATCCAGTACTTGACCATCTGTAGGGATGGTCGGGTACTGGGGTGGCTGCAGGCTGGTATTATTAGGTTGGGAAGTCCAAAAACATTGGTAATGCTAGGCTGCTGCTGTGTTGTTTCTGGCTGGTTATAAAAATGGGGAGCCCACGTCATTTAAAAAAAATATTATAATAATAATAACAAAAAATTGGAAAAAAAATACATTTTTCATAACCAGCCTGATACAACATAGCAGCAGCCTAGCATTACCAGGGTGGGAGGTCACTGTTTCTGGCCTTTCCTAGCCTAATAATACCAGCCTGTGGCCGCCTAAGTACCTAATCATCGCTACAGATGTCGTGTACTGGATCGTATGCAGCTCTTCTTGGTACCCCGGGTGGCGGTGGGTACTGGGCTAATAATGGGTCTTTAGTGATAGCCTCTGTAACGGCTAGCAGAAAGCCCTGCCTTAGTAATGGACGATAAAAGCCAGCGTCTATTCATAAGGCGGTAGTGATAAAATAAAATAAAAATACAAATAGACAGAATATAAAAATATTTTATTGAAATAAAAAAAAAACCTCACAACCCTCATTAACCATTTTATTGCGAAAAAAGTTCTGTCATCACCGTAGTCCTTGAATCCGAAGTAGTCCAACAACCGAACCCGTAAAAAAACACAAACACATAAAAAAGCAACACATTATTAGACTTACCTTTCCGTGGTTCAGCGCTGGAGCCGCAATGTCAGCGAGATGGGCCCTATATCTAATCCTATCATGTGTGACACTGTCTGCAGAGCCACTGTATCTAATCCTATCATGTGTGATACTGTCTGCTGAGCCACTGTATCTAATCCTATCACTAGCTTTAGGATCGTAGTGCTATAGATATGCTGTCTCATATATATATATATATATATATATATATATATATACATACACACACACACACACATTTTTTTTGGGGGGGGGGGAGAATATGTATCGGGGCTATTGCCCGTGACATATTAAGACCTTAGTGACACGACTGGCTGCTAGTGCTGCATCGTTTAGTCACTGGAAGCTGAGGGCTGTCGGCCATGAGAAGAAGTTTGGGGGGGCCCAAGAAGAACTTTTGCACCGGGGCCCATGAGCCTTTAGCTACGCCCCTGATGGTTGGTGAATGGCCACCATGTCCCAACAAGGCTGCAACGTCAGCAAGGAGGTGGCGGAGTCATGCTTTGGGCTGGAATCATGGGGAGAGAGCTGGTAGGCCCCTTTAGGGTCCCTGACGGTGTGAAAATGACCTCTGCAAAGTACGTAGAGTTTATGACTGACCACTTTCTTCCGTGGTACAAAAAGAAGAACCGTGCCTTCCGTAGCAAAATTATCTTCATGCATGACAATGCACCATCTCATGCTGCAAAGAATACCTCTGTGTCATTGGCTGCTATGGGCATAAAAGGAGAGAAACTCATGGTGTGGCCCCCATGTTCCTCTGACCTCAACCCTATTGAGAACCTTTGGAGCATCCTCAAGCAATATCTATGAGGGTGGGAGGCAGGTCACATCAAAACAGAAGCTCTGGGAGGCGATTCTGACATCCTGCAAAGATATTCAAGCAGAAACTGTCCAAATACTCACAAATTCAATGGATGCAAGAATTGTGAAGGTGATATCAGAGAAGGGGTCCTATGTTAACATGTAACTTGGCCTGTTAAGTTTTTTATTATTGAAAGAGCTTTTGACTTCTGTAAATATGACCTCCTGATGCTGCAAATTCAACAAATTACCATTTTAGTTCTCTTTACAACCTTTAAAATGTTTTGATCTCTGTTGTGTATAATAATGTGAAGCATTTTGAGTTTTTACTTCTAAAAAAAAATCTGTTATCATTCGGAGATTTGTTCAATAAAATTTGCATTATACTCCAACGGTTGATGGCTGGAAGATTATACTGACTGTCATTTGCATCGACTATTTAGGAAAATCAGCGAAAAATAACATTTGCATAATAATTTGGAATGCGGTGTAATTACACACACGTACGACAAAGACTGTAACCAGACGCACACGCAGACAAATTGTATTATTTTTTCTTTACTTTTTTTTTTTTCTCAGTCAAAAATTCACGGTCGTCACAAAAGCACGCTTCACAAAAAACTGATGTCGAACAAACACGTAGACTATAAAACTTTTTTTTGTACATATAATTTTATTTATTTTTTGCACAAAAAATATACACAGACATCACACAAGTACGCTACACAAAAACCCTAGGCTAACCCTAGACTAAACTAAACCTAGGCTAACCCTAGACTAAACTAAACCTAGGCTAACCCTAGACTAAACCTAGAATAGAACCTAGAATAACCCTAGACTAAACCTAGAATAGAACCTAGAATAACCCTAGACTAACCCTAAGGGCACGTTCACACGTGGCGGAATTGCTGTGGAATTCTCCAGCGGCCGTTTTATACATTTGTTTCTATAAATTTTTAGGAAAGTTAGTGCAGACGTTGCGGAAAACTCCGCTGCGGACCATGGGCTGCACTGACTGTTGCGGAGAAGAAGCGGAATTTCACTGCTTATTTCAGCCTTTGCAATGCAAAAACTAAAATCTGAGGCAAGTCCGCTGTGTTTTCTGCAACGTCTGAATTACCCGTCAAATATGCAAATGTTGGTGCAGATTCGTTGCGTAAATGCCCCAAATCTGCACCAACATTTGCAGCGGAAACACTCTGCCACGTGTGAACGTGCCCTAAGGATTACCCTAGCCCAGGTATACAATTGAAGTTTATATATTAGATTTTTAGTAATTTTGTCTCTTTGGTGTCACAGTAAAATTCTCTCTCCGTCTCTTCTCATACAAAGTAACAAGTGTGAGGAGAGACAGAGAGTCAGGGAGGAGAAACACTTTGTTTTTCATTTTGTGATCACTGTGAATGGTTCTCACAGTGATCACATGAACGGAGACGACTGTTATTGGTCTCCGATCATCACTTTGAAGCCAAGGCTGTTGCTAACAGAGGCAGATTACCCGATGACCGGGAAAACCACTCCGATGCGGCCCCCTCCCTCCCAAACTGCTCCGATGCGGCCCCCTCCCTCCCAAACTGCTCCGATGCGGCCCCCTCCCTCCCAAACCACTCCGATGCGGCCCCCTCCCTCCCAAACCACTTAGATGTGGCGCTTGCTGTTGAGCGCCACATCTGAGGGGTTAAAATTGATCGGAGACCACTGCTAGTGGTCTCCATCGTTGCCCTGAAGCCCGAGGCTGTTACCAGCAGCCCGGACTCCAGGAGAGCGCCGCGAAAACCGCTCCGATGCGGCCCCCTCCCTTGCAAATTGAGCGTCACATCTGAGGGGTTAAATACGATCGGAGACCACTCCTAGTGGTCTCCAATCGTTGCCCTGAAGCCCGAGGCTGCTACCAGCAGCCCGGTTTTCAGCAGCACCCCGCACGATGCGGGGAAAGTTCTTCTGAAGTGCCGACGTGAAAAGCCGACACTTCAGAAGAACTACCCTGAACGGCCGACGTAAAAATACTATACGCGGGTCGTTAAGGGGTTAATAAATATGTAAACAAGGTGATGATCATAGGTGTTGTGGTGAATTAAAATCAATACATCGCCTACTACCAATAAGATATATGATATTCGACACTTTCTCGCCTGTGACAGCGACTTCGTAATTTATGTTCTCCAATGTCCCTGTAAATTACTCTATGTCGGGGAAACGACACTCAACCTCAAAACCAGACCCAATCAACACAGATACACTATCCGGAAAAAGAGGTTGGACTTACCCGTGTCTAAACACTTTACTGACATGGGGCATAATGAAAACCAGTTGAGGTTTTGGGTGCTTGACCACATCCCTCCCCTATGAAGAGGGAGTAAGGCTGGATTCACACGAGCATGTGACGTCAGTAAAGGACAGAACGTATTTCAGCCACAAGTCCCGGACTCAATACACTGCAGGGAGCCGGGCTCCTAGCATCATAGTTATGTACGATGCTAGGAGTCCCTGCCTCGCTGCGGGACAACTGTCCCATACTGTAATCATGTTTTCAGTATGGGACAGTAGTTCCACGGAGAGGCAGGGACTCTTAGCGTCGTACATACACTACCGTTCAAAAGTTTGGGGTCACCCAGACAATTTTGTGTTTTCCATGAAAACTCACACTTATATTTATCAAATGAGTTGCAAAATGACTAGAAAATATAGTCAAGACATTGACAAGGTTAGAAATAATGATTTTTATTTGAAATAATAATTTTCTCCTTCAGACTTTGCTTTCGTCTTGGAATGCTCCATTTGCAGCAATTACAGCATTGCAGACCTTTGGCATTCTAGCTGTTAATTTGCTGAGGTAATCGGGAGAAATTTCACCCCATGCTTCCAGAAGCCCCTCCCACAAGTTGGATTGGCTTGATGGGCACTTCTTGCGTACCATACGGTCAAGCTGCTCCCACAATAGCTCTATGGGGTTGAGATCTGGTGACTGCGTTGGCCACTCCATTACAGATAGAATACCAGCTGCCTGCTTCTTCCCTAAATAGTTCTTGCATAATTTGGAGGTGTGCTTTGGTTCATTGTCCTGTTGTAGGATGAAATTGGCTCCAATCAAGCGCTGTCCACAGGGTATGGCATGGGGTTGCAAAATGGAATGATAGCCTTCCTTATTCAAAATCCCTTTTACCTTGTACAAATCTCCCACTTTACCAGCACCAAAGCAACCCCAGACCATCACATTACCTCCACCATGCTTGACAGATGGCGTCAGGCACTCTTGCAGCATCTTTTCAGTTGTTCTGCGTCTCACAAATGTTCTTCTGTGTGATCCAAACACCTCAAACTTCGATTCGTCTGTCCATAACACTTTTTCCCAATCTTCCTCTGTCCAATGTCTGTGTGCTTTTGCCCATTTTAACCTTTTCCTTTTATTAGCCAGTCTCAGATATGGCTTTTTCTTTGCCACTCTGCCCTGAAGGCCAGCAACGGAGTCGCCTCTTCACTGTAGACGTTGACACTGGCGTTTTGCGGGTACTATTTAATGAAGCTGCCAGTTGAGGACCTGTGAGGCGTTTATTTCTCAAACTAGAGACTCTAATGTACTTGTCTTGTTGCTCAGTTGTGCAGCGGGGCCTCCCACTTCTCTTTCTACTCTGGTTAGAGCCTGTGTGTGCTGTCCTCTGAAGGGAGTAGTACACACCGTTGTAGGAAATCTTCAGTTTCTTGGCAATTTCTCGCATGGAATAGCCTTCATTTCTAAGAACAAGAATAGACTGTCGAGTTTCACATGAAAGCTCTCTTTTTCTAGCCATTTTGAGAGTTTAATTGAACCCACAAATGTAATGCTCCAGATTCTCAACTAGCTCAAAGGAAGGTCAGTTTTATAGCTCCTCTAAACAGCAAAACTGTTTACAGCGGTGCTAACATAATTGCACAAGGGTTTTCAAGTGTTTTCTAATCATCCATTAGCCTTCTAACACAGTTAGCAAACACAATGTACCATTAGAACACTGGAGTGATGGTGGCTGGAAATGGGCCTCTATACACCTATGTAGATATTTCATTAAAAACCAGACGTTTGCAGCTATTATAGTCATTTAGCACATTAACAATGTATAGAGTGGATTTCTGATTAATGTTATCTTCATTGAAAAAAAACTGTGCTTTTCTTGCAAAAATAAGGAAATTTCTAAGTGACCCTAAACTTTTGAACGGTAGTGTAACTATGATGCTAGAGCCCGGCTCCCTGCAGTGTGTTCAGTCCGGGACTTGCGGCTGAAATACTGTACGTTCCGACCTTTACGGACGAAACATGCTCGTGTGAATCCAGCCTTATAGGTCCAAATTACTTAAAATCCGTGAACTCCAATGGATTAACAGACTTAATTCACTTAAACCCAATGTCCTAAATGTAGATTTTGCTTTAGGTGGACTGGTCTAGGTCCCCCTTTTCCCCTGGGGCCCCCTGAGGTTCTTACCTTGAAGAGAGAGAGAGAGAGAGAGAGAAGCTGCAAATAGACACAAAGGGATGTTTAGGTGCAACAATGAAGACTTTGTGCTCTCAGACTTGTAGTGCAGATGCTGAAGTGCCGAGTCCACCCGGGATTTCAGAAAAGTGCGTGTTCTCCTCCCCTAACGAGGAAGTGTCGTGTCTCAGCACTCGTGTAGGATCATTTCATATGTAATCTGCGGTACACGTCGCCCTTTCTGATTTTATGTTTTATTGTTTTGTGCTTCCTGAAATATGGAAGAATAATTTATAATATTTAAAGGAACATTCCATAAATATGTATCAATCATACTGCAAAACCTGAACCCTACAATTTATTCTGGGGGATCCAGCTGGTTCTCCAGACTAATCAGTACCCCGATCTGGTCCTCAAACTGTGGCGTGTCACCTACACTTAGGGCTTATTCACATGACCGTAGTATACGTCTATGTGACGGCCGTTAAAACAACAGCCGTCACAGGAACGCATGTATTTCAATGGGGACGTTGTTTTAAGGGACTGTGTGAAGGGTCTGTGGAAAAATAGAACATGTCCTATTTTCTTATGTTTTCACAGATCCCTCCAAAGACTCAAATCTATAAGGGATACATGAAAAAAGGTCCCGCACAGGTTCAATTCGGAAGTGAAAAACAACAGTTTGAATCCGTCAGGTCAGTGGTATTGACGGCTTCAGTGTCAGCGGGTCCTGGGTGTCTCTGACATGCAGGATCGAGCTGTTACATAACTTAGATGTGATCGATTACAGGTGGATCCTGCATGTGAGGGACACCCAGGACCCGCTGACAAAAAATAATAAGAAACTAAAAAATGAAAGTGGTCGCCCTCTCAAAAATAATCTGGGTGTAATGTTGGAGGCGGTTGAGGAAAAGTCCAATCTATTAAACGCATATTTCTCTACTGTATTTACACAGGAAAATCCAATGTCAGGCGACATGATTGGGGATAAAGTACCGTATTTTTCAGACTATAAGACGCAGTTTTTAGTAAGAATAAATCTTACTAAAAAGTCCCTGCGTCTTATAGTCGGCAGTCAAGGGAGCCGGCAGCGCCAGGCCCCCTGTCCGCTTCTTTATTAACCCCTTCCGGACCCATGATGTGCCGGCACATCATGGAGCGGGGAGGGTATGATGTTTGGAGAGGGCTCACGTGCTGAGCCCGCTCCATACACTGCATGTGTCAGAAGCTGACACGCTGCTCTAACGGCCACGAACAGCAATGGCGCTGTTCCTGGCCGTTTAACTAGTTAAATGCCGCGTTCAATAGCGACCGCAGCATTTATAGGGTTTTCCCATGAGAGACATTTATGACCTATCCATAGGATAGGTCATAAATGTCAGATAGATGCGGGTCCCACCCCTGGGACCCGCACCTATCTCTAGAACGGGGCCCACTAAGCCCCGTTCTATCTTACTTGGCTCCGCTGTCTCTCGGCCACTTCCTAGTCAGGTGGTCGAGAGTTACGGAAACAGCGCCATTTCCGTTGTTTGCTACGCTGTTTCTGTAACTCATCCATGTATTGAAGTGTACTGTACCAGCGATCTAACGAGGGGAAATAATAAAATCTGTAAAAAAAAAAAAAAGTTAGATACATTTTCAGGAGTGTAAAAAAATATTAAAATGTTAAAAAAAACAACTTTTCCCATTTTTCCCCAAACACAATGTCAAAAATAAAAAAAAAGGGATGAAATAAAAAGTAATAAAAAAAATTGTACCAAACATGGCTCTCAGAATGTGGTGAAATAGAACACATTTTTTTTTGCTTTATAAAAGTAGTAAATATAGTAGAAAATTACATTTTTTCCAAAAATTTTTTTGTCTAAAGCCTGGGTGTGTTTTATAATCAGCTGCGTCTTAGGCTATGTTCACACGGGGTATTTTGCCGAGTTTTTTGACGCGGAAACCGCGTCGCAAAACTCGGCAGAAATGGCCCGAGAACGCCTCCCATTGATTTCAATGGGAGGCATCGGCGTCTTTTTCCCGCGAGCAGTAAAACTGCCTCGCGGGAAAAAGAAGCGACATGCCCTATCTTCGGGCGCTTCCGCCTCCGACCTCCCATTGACTTCAATGGGAGGCAGGAGAAAGCGTATTTCTCGCTGTTTTATGCCCGCGGCGCTCAATGGCCGCGGGCGAAAAACGGCGCGATAATTGCCGCGAAAATCGGCGTGCAGGGAGAGGAATATCTGCCTCAAAGTTCCAAACGGAATTTTGAGGCAGATATTCCTCCCCCAAAATACTCCGTGTGAACATAGCCTTATAGTCGGTAAATTCTCCATTACATGTCGCCTGCTTATTCCAGCAAGTAGTGTAGCGCCGCATTGAAAACACTAAAATAGACAAATCACCGGGTCCAGATGGTAAATACCCCTACGTTCTGAAGAATTTAAGTACCATGATAGACAGACCCTTATTTCTCATATTTAAGGATTCTATCGTGTACCACAGGACTGGCGCATAGCAAATGTGGTGCCAATATTAAAAAAGTGGTCAAAAGTGATCTAGGAAACTATAGGCCTGTAAGTTTAACTTCCATTGTGGGTAAAATATTTCAGGGGTTTCTAAGAAATACTATCCTGGAGTATCTCAATGAAAATTAACTGTAGGGATCAGTCCTGTCAAACTAATATGATGAGCTTCTATGAGGAGATAAGTTCTAGACTGGACCAGGGTAAGCCTGTGGATGTGGCATATCTAGACTGGACCTGTGTAAGGCTTTGGATGTGATGTATATAGATTGGACCTGAGTAAGGCTGTGGATGTCTTTATAGATTGGACCTGGGTATGGCTGTAGATGTGGTGTATCTAGACTGGATCTAGGTAAGGTAGTGAATGTGGCGTATATAGACTGGATCTGGGTAAGGCTGTGAATGTGATGTATCTAGACTGGACCTGGGTATGGTTATGTATGTGGTACATCTAGACTGGACCTGGGTAAGGCAGTGAATGGAGGATATCTGAACTGGACCTGGGTAGGGCAATGGATGTGATGTACCTATACTGGACCTGGGTAAGGCTGTGGATGTGGTGTAGGTGTATCTAGACTGGATCTGGGTGAGGCTGTGGATGTGGTGTATCTAGACTTGACCTGGGTAAGACTGTGGATGTGGTGTATGTAGACTGAACCTGGGTAAGGCTTTGGATGTGATGTATCTAGACTGGACCTGGGTAAGACTGTGGATGTGGTGTATGTAGACTGGACCTGGGTAATTCTGTGGATGTTGTGTATTTAGACTGGACCTGGGTAAGGCTGTGAATGTGGTGTATCTAGACTAGACCTGGGTAAGGTTATGTATGTGGGGCATCAAGACTGGGCCTGGGTAAGGCAGTGAATGGAGGGTATCTGAACTGGACCTGGGTAGGGAAATGGATGTGATGTATCTATACTGGACCTGGGTAAGGCTGTGGATGTGATGTATCTAGACTGGACCTGGGTAAGGCTGTAAATGTGGTCTATCTAGACTGGACCTGGGTAAGGCTGTGAATGTGGTGTATCTAGGTTGGACATAGGTGAGGCTGTGAATGTGGTGTATCTAGACTGGACATAGGTGAGGCAGTGAATGTGGTGTATCTAGACCTTGCAAAAACATTTGATACTCTGCTACATAAAAGGTTGGTGTATAAAATGAGAATGCTGGGGATGGAGAAAATATATGTAATTGGATTAAAAACTGGCTCAGTGATAGAAAACAGAGGATGGTTATTTGTACAAACTCATATTGGGTCACAGTCAGGGCAGTCTTAGGCCAAAGAGGGGGACACAGGACACCATAGAAGGGGACACAGGACAGAAGAGGAGGGGGACAGAGGACACCATAGAAGGGGACACAGGAGAGGAAGTGACACAGAAGAGGAGAGAAGGGGGACAGAGGAGAAGGACACAGGAGAGGAACACAGGCAGGAAGTGGACACAGGTGAGGAGGAAAACACAGAACCGGAGCGGGACACCATAGAAGGAGACACAGGACAGAAGAAGAGGGGGACACAGGAGAGGAAGTGATACTGAAGAGGAGAGAAGGGGAAAGAGAAGGACACAGGAGAGGAACATAGGCAGGAAGTGGACACAGGAGAGGAGGAAAACACAGAACCGGAGCGGACACAGGAGAGGAGAGAACTAGAAACGTAGCTTCCTCTTCTTGTCCTGACGGTTTCTTTGATCTCTGCAGACGCGGAAGCTGTGCCCCTCCCCCTCACGACTGCCTCTTTTTAATGATATCAAAAGAGAGGAAGAGAAAATAGCGCTGATAAAAGGTGTTTTAGTGCACAGGCTGGAGGATGGAGAGGGTATTTGGTCGGGGGTAGGAGCTGCAGAGGCAGTAATGTGTAGAGGCCCTGGAAGTCTGCTGATTGGCAGTAACAGCGCCCCCTGTACTCAGGAAGGGTGATGGCTGTGCATAAGGCCGTCCCTGGTCACAGTTACCAGCGGGATTCTATACGGGTCAGTATTGGACTACCTTCTTTTTAGCGTGTTTATTTAAGGTCAATGCACACGATGCATATTACGTGCGGTTTTGCTGTGTATATTTTTGTGCGGAAAAACTGCAGCGTAATACAGTACCGGCATAGACAATGAGATTCCAGGGAATCTCATGTCCACGCTGCAGTATTTTTCAGGACTTAAATTTTCAGGACATATTTTCAAAACTGCGGCATGTCAATTTATCCTGCGATTCCGCATGCGAATTCTATCCTTGTAATTCTATAGAAATATACGCAGCAAAACCCGTAGCATGAAAACTCGAAGCATAAAAACCGCACCGAAAAAACGCATCAAAATCTCACCTTCAATTTCTTGCAGTAATAAAACACTGGGCAAAACTGCCACTGAAAAAGATTTGTGGATATTGGTGGACAATTTAATGGGTGGAAAGGAGGGCGATCAACGTAATTAAAGGAATTCAGTTTAGAAAAAGGACGGCTTAGGGGCGATCTAATTACAATAAACAAATATATGAAGGGACAGTACAGAGATCTTTCTAATGATCTCTTTACACCCAGGCCTGTAACAAGGACAAGGGGCATCCTCTAGGTCTAGAGGAAAGAAGGTTTCACCACAATCATAGACAAGGATTCTTTACGGTAAGAGCAGTGAGACTATGGAATTCTCTGCCACAGGATATTGTGATGGTTGATTCTTTGAACAAGTTCAAGAAGGGCCTGGACGTCTTTCTTAAAAAATATAATATTACAGGTTATGAGTCCTAGATTCTGGAGATGGGACGTTGATCCCGGGATTTATTCTGATTGCCATATTTAGCGTCAGGGAGGAATTTTCCCCCAAATGAAGCAATTGGCATCAACCTCATGGGGTTTTTTATCTTCCTCTGGATCATCACGGTAGGGTTATAGGTTGGACTTGATGGACCGGTGTCTTTTTTCAACCTTATCAACTATGTATAAAACTAATGCGAAATATTTGGGCGGAATGATGATTTATTAATGAAACTAGATGTAACGTGATGACAGCGGTTCCAGCTGGATAAGGAAACTTCTCCCTAATCTTTCTGGGCGCACAGGACGGAACTTGACTTTTGGTACCAGAAATTATGCAAATGCTGTAAAAGCCTGATAGGCCGGTATCGATGATAATATCTGTTGGAGAAAACGAAAATATAAGTCATTCTGAACAAAACAACGAAAATTAAAGATTTTATGATAATTTGGAAAACTAAAGCCTT
The DNA here is from genome assembly GCF_050947455.1 of Rhinoderma darwinii. NCBI lineage: Eukaryota > Metazoa > Chordata > Amphibia > Anura > Rhinodermatidae > Rhinoderma > Rhinoderma darwinii. The sequence goes on from NC_134691.1 coordinate 19,375,689, forward strand.
GATTCTGATTTATGGAGAATAAATAAGTGGCAGAATGTATAATATAGATCCCTATAGCATGCAGTTACATATGTCACCCACTGACCCCCATTGTAGAAATATAAAATGTTTGCAGTATCCCTTTGTATCAAAAACCATGATCAACTACGTATTCCACTGCAGTACAAAAAGGAATGACAACATATACGTAGTCCCCGAATATATGACGAAAGGCATACATTGAACCCGTGATAGGCCATGGACACGTTTGACATATACGTCGGTGGCATTTCCTGGCTTATATATAAAAAGCGTGATGTGAATATAGTATAACTATGTATAGTAGAGATAAAGGACACTGTGTTAGTGAGGGTTGAAACCAGACGATCACACTGATCAGAAATTATAGATATGTATCCAGAATGGAGACCAACAAACTTCCCAAAATTAGTTTCAGGTCCGCTTCAATCAAACAGGCCGTTTGATTCCGTCTAAATAAATTTTGCTGCGAATCGCAAGTGCCCCGATTGCCCTGAAAACTCGTGTTTGACTCTTTGATGTCTTCTAGGACTGTTTGTGCACTGTGAACCTCAAAAGTTTCAGATTTTGGTCAATCTGAAAGTTTTGGCAAATTCGGACCGCATTAAATTCATGTATAATCCATTCGCCCCAGTGGCATAACTACCACCACGGCAGCATGAGTAGGCCCGTGCCTCCTGCCGTAACGGCCCTCCCATGCCCGGCTGCTTCAACGGTAGCGACACCACATTCAATAGTATCTGCGTCCTTAGGAAGCAGATACTATTGAACACTATAGCAGAGCAGGGAGGTATCTCCCTTCTCTGCCATTTACTAGGCTACATGAAGTACGGCCTGCAGCCTATTAGGCGCAGGGACAGGATCCCTGCGCAAACTGGCGTGATGACGTCATTGGATCACGCCGGCCTACACAAGGACCCTGTCAGGGTTGTGGACCAGCTCCGTTTATCGCGAGAATGGGCCTTAGGTGAGTACAATTTTTTTGTTTTATTTGTTTGGGGGCACTGTCTACAAGGGGGAGGTTGGGGGCTATAAGGCAGAATCTACAGGAGGGGCTGCATGGCACAATCTACAGGGGGGCTGTATGGCACTATCTACAGGGGGGCTGTATGGCACTATCTACAGGGGGGCTGTATGGTGCTATCTACAGGGGGGCTGTATGGTGCTATCTACAAGGGGGCTGTATGGCACTATTCACAGGGGGGCTGTATGGCACTATATACAGGGGGGCTATATGGCCTAATCACAGGGGGGCTGTATGGCACTATCTACAGGGGGGCTGTATGGTGCTATCTACAGGGGGGCTGTATGGTGCTATCTACAGGGGGGCTGTATGGCATAATCTACTGGGGGGCTGTGTTGTATAATCTACAGAGGGACTGTATGGCACTATCTACAGGGGGCTGTATGGCACAATCTTCAGGGGGCCTGTATGGCACTATCTACAGGGGGGCTGTATGGAATAATCACAGGGGGGCTGTATGGCATTATCTACAGGGGGGCTGTATGGCATTATCTACAGGGGGCTGTATGGCAGAATCTACAGGGGGCACTATCTACAAGGGGGGCTGTGTGTGGCTCCCAGGGGAGGGGATGTGGCGCCCAGTCAAAAGTTTTCTATGGGGCCCAGTCTTTCCTACTTACGCCCCTGATTCTCTCATCCCTAATCCAGAACTAGTAATATCTCTAAAGGTCTATATGGTCCATCACTCTTTTTGGCGCACGCAACAGCAATGATGTCCTAAGATAATATCACAGAATAATGTAATGATTTTATCTATGTTCATAGACAGCGGTCCGAAAATTGTAAACATTTACTGGTTTTTCTTTTACACATTTGCTTCTGACATTTCTTTTTTCGTTAGAAGTGTCCCTAGGTGACGAGTTTATCACAGAGAGGCCGGCTGCTGGGATTTTGAGCGATCAGTCATGATCTGTAAGGTGACCTGAAGGTGTTTAATCCCCCTGCATCACCACCACAGGAGAAATAATGTAAGGAATTAGGCCTCATGCACACGACCGTGCTCGTAATTACGACTCGTGGTGGGCAGCCGGCCGCTTTTCCGAGCCGTGCTCCCATTATAAAGTATAGGAGCACGGCCCGTAAAATCAAAAAATCGAACATGTTCTATTTTTTTAACGGCACGTGCACCTTCCCGTGAGAAAACGGGAAGGTACCCGTGGATAACAGAAGTCTATGGGCCCGTTATTGCGGGTCGTAATTACGACCCGCAATAATGGGTGTTTTTTCGGTCATGTGCATGAGGCTTTACACAGTGGCCATTGAAATCAATGGGCCGCCAATATAATGCAAGGACGTGTCCGGTCCTCCAGAGTGAAAATACTCTTTGTAGTTGTTCTCCACTCTAGCTAAAAAAAATGAGGATTCAAAATAGAGGATCCCACTCAATGAAACCAGAACTCAAAAACGGGTTTTCTAAACAAGATAACCCTTTTTTTTAAATAAAAAAAATTCTGCGGCAATGGAAACAGTCAGGTAAATTATGCCCTCTCCCCACTCTTCAATTCAATTTCCCATGTAATCCGTTATATTACCGCTGCCTGTTGTTTCCTGCGCCATTTTTCCATCATCCACGTGTATTAAAGTGGATCCGTGATCTGATCTATTCCCTCCATATCAGGGAATTCATCCGCTCCTTGAAACCACTCCATGATATAACTGAGAGGATCGATAAGGCTGGCGTCAAGAAGAAAGACAGCCGTCCAATATCCAAGGAATAGAAAGAGCTTGGTCCATAAGCCGTCATAGGGAGGCCCAAAATTATAGGACTCCAGATTCTGCAACAAATAAGGAAACGGTTATTAAAGTGTTATTGACCTTATACAAGTGAATGAATCTTATATTTATATTACAAAAAGAAACCAGAAGTATTAAAAAAGGTTATAGGAGGAGACTTCAGCCCTTCCCTCTATATTACTGTGTGCTTGATTGACAACAGATTTCCCAGGCAGCAGAGGTGGGGGGAGGGGTGAGTGGGCACATAGGAGATTGTGCCCACTAATAACAATCAGGGGCGGACAGAGACAGCAAGGCTCTTACGTAACAGCTAGTTTGTTAAGAGTGAGGTGATGGACATAAAGCCTCTTTCTAGAAAGATCTTAAGGGGCGCAGCTATAGTGGGGTGCGGAGGTAGCAGTGGCACCAAGGACCATGGAACCTGGTTCCCTAAAGGGCTCTCTGGCCCATACATAGACACCAGAATGGCACATGGGAGGGTCAGGGCCCTGATAGAGGTTTTTCTTTACGTACCAGGAGCTTCAAGTTAAGGCTCTGAAGTTCTTGGATGGTGCGCCAATTTATTTTGTGGTTTGCAATACAACAATAATTATAGGATAAAGTAGGCAGTGGGAAGCACTGGTCAGGCCCTCTGTTTACTGGTCCATTGTGCAGCTGCCTAAATGGTACACTGTCATGTCCGTGGCTGTGGTCAGTCAGGTTCACTCTTCCACTGACGGCTGCAGCCATGTGTCGGCGAGCGCTGGCCCCAGTCTCCTCCTCTCACTTCCACTCACCTCGGCCAGGTCCCGTAGGGTGCGCGCGCATGCTCGTGCCCGCTCTTAAAGGGGCAGCGTGCGCACCAGACTTTAATATTTTAATCAGCCCATGTGTGCTCTGGACTATAAGAGACACCCAGCCCCTTGCTTCTATGCCTGAGCGTTGTTTGTCGTATCCTAGTTTGTCTTGCAAATGGTCTCCCAGTGTTTTTCTGTTCCAGTGTTCCCTGTTCCTGTATCCCGTATCCTGCATCCAGTGCTATCCTGTTCTAGTGCTGTGCTGTTGCCGTGCTGTACTATACCTACGCCTGTCCTGCTGCTCCACGCCTGACATCTACCCGCTGCCTAGTCCCAGCCAAGCCTGCCTTGCTACTGTCCAAGCTGCCCACAGGTACCTTATACGAACTGTACCCTGTTGGCCAACCGCTAAGGCGGTGCGGCCCAGTGGGTCCACTAACCCAACGTAACATACAGTATGTCCTATAGAGCCCCTATACAGCTGCATATATGGTACAGGATTTCCTATAGAGCCCCTATACAGTTGTATATATGGTACAGTACAGTATGGTCCCACAGAGCTCCTATGGTTCAGTATTTTCACTATATTCACAATACTATAATAATAATAATGATACTATAGAGGGTAAAAGTCGCACTCACTCCATGAATCCATATGAGGCTTTTCTGGAGCCAAGACACTTCTTCCTCTACAGGTGGAGCTGGTGTTGGAGTCTCCTGTAGTAATATAGTTATTTTATACATTTCATTATAGTTATTTTATACATTTCATTATAGTTATTTTATACATTTCATTATAGTTATTTTATACATTTCATTATAGTTATTTTATACATTTCATTATAGTTATTTTATACATTTCATTATAGTTATTTTATACATTTCTTTGTAGTTATTTTATACATTTCATTATAGTTATTTTATCACTCTCAGTAAGTCAGTAGGAGGATTGAACTATCACCGGCTCCTATATATCTCACTGATGGATTGTAGTTGAACAATTATTATCTAGTAGTCAGTAGGAAGCACTGTTATTTTCTATTTAAGATGCTGGTGGGCCCCCTGTTTACAGCGCCCTGTACAGCTGTACATGTAATACAGTATCCCCCATAGAGCCCCTATGCAGCAGAATATATAGTACAGTATTCCCTATAGAGCCCCTATGCAGCAGCATATATGGTACAGTATGCCATATGGAGCCCCTATGCAACAGCATAATTAGTACAGTATTCCCTATAGAGCCCATAAGCCGCATATATGGTACAGCATGTCCGATAGAGCCCCTGTACAGCTGCATATATGGTACAGTATACCATATAGATCCACTATGCAGCAGCATATATGGTACAGTATGCCCTATAGAGCCCCTATGCAGCAGCATATACGGTACAGTATACCCTATAGAGCCACTGTACAGATGCATATATGCATACCTCCCAACTTTTGAATCTTGAAAAGAGGGACATTTTTAAGCCATGCCCCTAACCACGCCCAATATCTCACATAAGCACATAAAATCGCGCCCAGCTTCTCCTTCAAATAACAAGACCATATTCTCACTGCAGATCTCTAGACTTACTAAAAAAAACTATATGGATATTATAAATATTATGGATCCGGTTACTTCTTCTTTGTTTTCGTAACTTGGGTCTAACATTTGTTTTTGCTTTGTTTGCATCTATTGAGTATGATCTGTGATGGATAGATAGATAGATAGATAGATAGATAGATAGATAGATAGATAGATAGATAGATAGATAGATAGATAGATAGATAGATAGATAGATAGATAGATAGATAGATAGATAGATAGATAGATAGACAGACAGACAGACAGACAGACTGATGATAGATAGATAGATAGATAGATAGATAGATAGATAGATAGATAGATAGATAGATAGATAGATAGATAGATAGATAGATAGATAGATAGATAGATAGATAGATAGACAGACAGACAGACAGACTGATGATAGATAGATAGATAGATAGATAGATAGATAGATAGATAGATAGATAGATAGATAGATAGATAGATAGATAGATAGATATGAGATAGATAGATAGATAGATAGATAGATATGAGATAGATAGGTATGAGATAGATAGATATTAGATAGATAGATAGATAGATAGATAGATAGATAGATAGATAGATAGATAGATAGATAGATAGATAGATAGATAGATAGATAGATAGATAGATAGATAGATAGATAGATGTTTAATGGAGAAATGTGTTGTTTTTTTATTACCACTATTACAGCAGTCCAGCGAGGGGGGCGCGAGAGGGGGGTGCGGGAGCTGCAAAAAGAATGTGCCTGGAGACACAAGATTTTCTAAAACTATAAAATAATGTAATTTATTTTATGATTTTAGAAATGCTAGTGTTCCCAGGCACTAAATTGTTTAAACTGTGTACTCACCAGTCACCCCTGTCCTGTGGCTTCGTTCTTCTCCTCTCCAGTGTTGCGCTTCAGTGTTTCTGCTGCACTCTGCTCCCTTGCTCCAGGCAGACTGCTGCACAGGCAGCGTCGTTGCAGGCAGTGGCGTATTAAGTAGACCATAGGCCCTGGGCTGTTACCCAAACTTGGGCCCCCCTTCTCCACCACTGCACCGTAACTATCGCTAACACTACCTTTTTGCGCAAGCATTAACAAATGGGTGTTACGATTCCCCTTTCACAGGGCTGTGTCCCTACATACTGACAAAATTACACTGTGCAGGGACATATCCTCTTGACAAGGGAAATGGTAACACCAATTTTTCTATAAGTCCTGGACTTCAGAAAGACTTTATGTGGAATACAAGGATTTCCTTTAATAAACATGTCAGGAGAGGGGACAGATTCTCTACAAATCCAGTGACTCACAGGTGACGACCGACATCTTAGATGCTAGTAGATTTTTTCCTCTTTTCTTCTCCATCCGATCCAGCGCTCATGACGACTTCTCCCATCCATGACCCATTTCTGCAGCCCCTAAATATATCACCATGCACTGCGCCCCTGACTATAATTGTGTCCCGCACTGTAAAGTAAAGCACCACATACACAGTGCCCCCTGTAGATAGCGCCACACACTCCCCCTGTAGATAACGCCACACACACACAAAACACACGTGTAGATAGCACCTCACATACACCCCCCCTGTACATAGCACCATAAACACACACCTTTAGATAGCGCCACACAGTGGCGGACACAGACTGCAAAAGGCCCCTGTGCAGATAATGTGCCAGGGCCCCCCCGCCCCCCGCCCCGGAAGTCCGAGGTTTGTGATGGAGAACTTCAGGGGACTTTCGGTCCCCCGTTCTCCCTATCAATGCCAGCGATCACACACGTATCCCCTATCCTGTGGATAGGGGATACATGTCTTATGTTTAATGGCAGAGCGGGGAGATACTCCCTGCTCTGCCGTAGTGTTCCGTGGCATCGCGCTGTAGCAGCCATAGCGGCAGCTAGCGGAGATTCCGGCCAAGGTGGGGGCCCGTGCCGGCAGGTGACGCGGGCCCCCTCATGCCGCGGCCCCGTAGCAGCCGCTACGGCTGCTATAGCAGTAGTTACGCCCCTGTGTTAGGGGGAGTTCACACTGAGGTTTTTTTCGCGAAAAACGTCAGAAAGTGCCTCCCATTGAAATCCATGAAATTTTTCCTGCGAGCAGTAAAAACCGCATGCGGGAAAAAGAAGCGCAATGCCCTTTCTTCGGGCGTTTCTGTCTCTGACTTCCCATTGACAACAATGGCAGGCAGAAAATGCGTTTTTTGCTGCGTTTCCCTGCCCACGGCCCGATGGCCGAAAAACGCCACAAAAAAACGCAATGAAAAACGCGGGAAGTGTTCTACCGGCAGGTCAAAATATGCCTCAAAATTCCGGAAGGAATTATGAGGCAGATTTTTCTACATAAAAACTTCTCCCTTCTGACATGAACTTTTTAACTTCATCTACCTGTCCTCTGCAGTCTGCACGTCCTCCACTCGTCCTGTGTCTGTCCTCCGCTCATCCTATGAGTTCTCCGGCAGTCCTGACTGTACTGTCCAGCCGCCCGAAGTCTTACGTCGCACCGCCCCCTGTCCTCTCCCCTGCCTGAGCGCTCCTCCTACCACCAGCATCGCCGTCCTGTCCTATTCATCTGTGCCAGATTGGCAGTGCAGTGTAGCGGCTATCACCGGGCCCGGGCACCCGCCCCCTCCCTCCCGATTGGTAGTGCAGTGTGGCGGCTATCACCGGGCCCCCGCCCCCTCCCTCCCCTCATGCCTAGTGTTGTGATGCTACTAGGCATGAGGGGGCCCGTGCCGCCAGGCCTGGTACATAAAATGTAATGTGCCTGTCAGGGCGACACGGGCCCCCCCATGCCGCGGGCCCCGTAGCAGCTGCTACGGCTGCTACTGTGGTAGTTACGCCACTGAACGGGCCCCCTTCCCACGCGGGGCCCTTGTGCAGCTGCACCGGCTGCACATGCGGTATGTCCGCCCCTGGCGCCACACACACACACACACCCCCTGTAGACAGCGCCACACATACACAACCCCTTATAGATAGAGCCACACAGCGCTCCCTTCCTTATATATAGTGCCACACAGCACTCCCCCCCCTTGTATATAGTGCTACACAGCACTCCCCCCCCCTTGTATATAGTGCTACACAGCACTCCCCCCCCCTTGTATATAGTGCTACACAGCGTCGCCACACTGCAGCCCTGGAATGACATTTGATCCCATATGACTGCTGCAGTCTGTGATTGGCTGCAGCGGTCACATGGGGTGAAACGTCATCCCAGGAGGCCGGCCTGGATGATGAAACAGAGTTCTGGGCAAGTATAAGATTTTTATTTTTTCTAAATTGCGTTTTTACATAACATCTGCTATTTGTTGCAGGTTTTACGTCCCCATTGAGTTAAATGGGGAAAACTCGAAACAAATAAGCAGTGATTAAGCAAATACAATTGACATGCTGCGGAATACAAAAACGCTCCGCAGGTCAATTTCGGAGCTTTTTTTTTTCTACTTATTTACGCAGCGTGTGGATGAGAATTGTTCACATCTAATCTACCGTATTAGGGCTTGTCCACACTTAACGGAATTGCTGAAACTTTTCCGCCAGGAAAATACGCAGAATACAGTAGCAGCAAAGTGAGTGACATTTACGAAATCTCATCCAGACACTGCAAAAAATTTCCGAACAGAAATTTTGTCCCGTGGTGCGTATTTTTCGTGCCGCATCATGTCAATTCCTGCTGCGGAAAGTGGACTGAATTGCTGCGTTTTTCAGAGCAGACGTCACCATCTCCCAGCATTGAGAAAAACGCAGCAAAATACGCACCATTTTCTCCAGTAAAAACGTCAGGAAACGGTGCTTTTTTTCTGCAGCGGAATTTCTGCTAGTCTCTGCGGCATTGCTGCAGAAATATATATATATATATATATATATATATATACAAAGACACTATATATATATATATATATATATATATATATACACACATACACACACATACACTATATATGTTCCGGTCTGTGTATTCATCTGCCGGTGTGTGTGTATATGTGTCTGTGCGTGTATATATATTTACCTGTATGTATATATTTCAGAATGTGTGTATGTATATTTGCCTGTATGTCTAAATATCTGTCTTTATGTAGGTACAGTATATATGTTCCAGCATGTCCATATATGTGGTTCATTTTTGGTTTGTGTAGGGGGCGGCAATAGAGAGTCCCGCACAGGGCGCCATCCAAGCGAAGGCCGGCCCTGGCTGTCACCAACCCTAGTCAGAAGAAACTCTGCCGCTGCCTGCGCCGCATGACCTCCTCGGCTCTTCCGGTAAGTCACAACGGGCAGAGCGGAGAGTGGTAGCGGTAGGCTACCGCTCACTGGTCTGTTCACAGTGTGGCGCTAAGTACAAGGGGGGGGGGGTGTGGCGCTATTTAAAAGGGGGGGAGTGTGGCGCTATTTACAAAGGGGCAGCGGGCTGTGTGTGGCACTATCTACAAGGAGGGGGAGTGTGCTGCTATCTACTAGGGGGAGGCGGGCTGTGTGTGGCACTATCTACAGGGGGCTGTGTGTGTCACTATCTACAAGGGGGGAAGCCGGCTGTGTGTGGCACTATCTACAAGGGGGGCTTTGTGGCACTATCTACAAGGGGGGGGTGTGCCGCTATTTACTAGGGGGGAGGCGGGCTGTGTGTGGCACTATCTACAGGGGGCTGTGTGTGTCACTATCTACAAGGGGGGAAGCCGGCTGTGTGTGGCACTATCTACAAGGGGGGCTTTGTGGCACTATCTACAAGGGGGGGGGTGCCGCTATTTACTAGGGGGGAGGCGGGCTGTGTGTGGCACTATCTACAGGGGGCTGTGTGTGGCACTATCTACAAGAGAGGGGCTGTGTGGCGCTATCTACAGGGGGCTGTGTGTGGCTTCTAATTTATTTTCTTTTAATTTATTATTATGTTAATTACATTATATAACTATATCGCTTGCAAAATGTAGAAATTCTTTTATACTCGAGTTACATTAAAAAAATTCATTGATTGGTAGGGAAAGAAAACATGGCGAGGAGGAAGGAGATGTCGGGAAATAAGTTGAGGGGGACGGGCGCCAATCTGAATCTTTGCCCCGGGTGCAGGAGAACCTAGCTACGCCTCTGCAGTATGTCTTGTAGATCTCCTATACAGCAGTATATAAGGTACAGTATGTGCTGTAGATCTCCTATACAGCAGTATATATGGTCCAGTATGTCCTGTAGATCTCCTATGCAGCAGTATATATGGTACAGTATGTCCTGTTGATCTCCTATACAGCAGTATATATGGTACAGTATGTCCCATAGAGCCCCTTTGCAGCAGTATATATGGTACAATATTCCCTATAGAGCCCCTATGCAGTAGTATATATGGTACAGCATGTCCTGTAGATCTCCTATACAGCAGTATATATGTTACAGTATGTCCCATAGAGCCCCTTTGCAGCAGTATATATGGTCCAGTATGTCCTGTAGATCTCCTATACAGCAGTATATAAGGTACAGTATGTCCTGTAGATCTCCTATACAGCAGTATATATGGTACAGTATGTGCTGTAGATCTCCTATACAGCTGTATATATGGTACAGTATGTCCTGTAGATCTCCTATGCAGCAGTATATATGGTACAGTATGTCCTATAGAGCCCCTATACAGCAGTATATATGGTACAGTATGTCCTGTAGATCTCCTATACAGCAGTATATATGGTCCAGTATGTCCTGTAGATCTCCTATACAGCAGTATATATGGTCCAGTATGTCCTTTAGATCTCCTATACAACAGTATATATGATACAGTATGTCCTGTAGATCTCCTATACAGCAGTATATATGATACAGTATGTCCTGTAGATCTCCTATACAGCAGTATATATGGTACAGTATGTCCTATAGAGCCCCTATGCAGCAGTATATATGGTACAGTATGTCCTGTAGATCTCCTATACAGCCAGTATATATGGTCCAGTATGTCCTGTAGATCTCCTATACAGCAGTATATATGGTACAGTATGTCCTGTAGATCTCCTATACAGCAGTATATATGGTACAGTGTGTCCGCCCCTGATAACAATACTACTATATAATAATAAAAATGATACTACACTGAGGAAAAATGACACTTACTTGATAAATCCAGTTAAGGCTTCTCTGGAGCCAGGACACCTCTTTCTCTTTGGGTGGAGCTGGAGCTGGAGTTGGAGTCACCTGTAAGAATATAGTTATTTTTTCATTTTCATTCTCAGTAAGTCGGTAGGAGGATTGATCTCACACCTGCTGCTAAGTATCTGACTTATAAAGAAATGTTATCAATCCAAGTAATATGTCATCTGGATCTAAGTCCAACTTCAGCAACAAGAACAATACAGAAAAGAACACAAAACAGAAAAAAGAAAATCATCCCGTAACCAAACATCACAACCACCATTGTCCTCTGCTAAGTTCTCAGACTGATTCTTGTTAGGATTATGGATGTAAAGTAAATTACACTCCCCAATAAGAAGAATTACTATTCTGTGAATATCAGACTCACCCAAGAGATCTGTGTCTTCAGGAGGCCTAGGAAGGTCATGCAAGGTGACGCCTTGGGTGGATCGGGTGGTAGCGGAGTAACCTGCAATAAACAGAGTGAACATAGAGGTCAGGGGAAGGTCAATGTCTGGTGGTGTTGTCATGTCATGGGCAAATCCTCTGTATGGGACCGTCACAGTGGTCGTTATGGCCAATAGTTATAAGGTGATAGGCTTATGTAGGGAGAGGATTTACCCAAGTATCCAATGGGCCATGGTGTGTTTACTTATGTTACATACGTGGTGGAAGACAATAGAACAATGCTTAAAATGTAATTTGTATCTGCTTTCTTAATTGTACATTTTGGTTATTTTGTAGTCACTACACGATGACTACATTGACCATAAGTCACTTTGTTCCTTTAGATTCATATTTTTGGGAGGGATACTACTGTATATGTAATAATTTCAGTCTAGTATAACATCCCTAAAAATACTTAAAAATGTTTGACTGACTCTGAAGATGTTCTCCTCGACCCACCTAATGACGTTCTCGATCCGAGACGACGGTTCCTCCTTTGGTGGGATGGGTTTTTCTATAGTAATCTGTAAGTCAAGATTGTGACTGTACATTAAATGTCTGCTCAGCGCCAATGTTCAGCCTGTAAAGCATGGACTGATTGTTTTCATACAAGGACACCAGGTAAAAAAGCAGAGGATTTGCCTTTGTAGACCCTGAATAAACACCTCAACGACAAGTACTACACATGAGTAAAATATTGTATATAGCTCCACTTTTAAACAATAATTTCTTAACCCTTTCCCGACATCCACTGTACATGTATGTAGGTATGGGTCCGGAACTGAGCCCACGACATGTACAGCCTGTGTCACCTGTATATTACATTTGACACCCTGCTCTAAGGTCTGGGATCAGAGATTATTCCAATCCTGGCCATTTAACCACAAATATACCATGGTCAATAGTCTTCTCTGTCCCCCCATCACCCCCTGTGACGCAGGGAGCGGTGGTTTATCAGGGCAGCCGGGGAGGGCTAAATGAAGGGGATAGTATCCTATTGAAGGGGTTGTCTTACAATTGACAATTATCACTTATCTACTGGATAGGTGATAAATGGCTGATCACTGGACGCTCCCCTGCTGGGACCGCCACCAATAGCGAGAATAGGGCTCCCGAACTGTATCTCCTTACCGCTGCTTTAATCAATGTCTATGTGACTGACGGAAACAGATGGGTGCTGTACTCAGCTGTTTCCATTATTCCCATGGAATTTGAATGGAGCGGAAGAACGCATTCTCAACCACCCCTCTATTCAATGTCCTCGTCATTGTGGTCAAGCAGTAGGGAAAAAACAGGGGGTAGGAGACCAACACTCAAGCAATCGGTAGGGACCCCCAGTGATCAGACAATTATCATATATCCTGTGGTATACTCCATTTAAGCCCTGTGCAGTGTATTGTATGAGCCAATCAACACACGTTTAAGTCCCCCTAGTGGAACTAAAAAAAATGAATATTTTATATATATAAAAAGAGACATGACCTCTGGGTAAATAGGGTGATATATGGGCATATAAATAACACAGATGGACAATATTGATAGTAAATTCTTACTCACCCCAAATACCGTCTCTCCGATATGCTCACAGCAGTCCCAAAATAGGGCATAGCCGTCCTTGGGGGGCAGAGCAGCCGGTGGAACAACCTACAATAAAAACGTAACAAATTATAGAGAAAAGCCGACATGACCACAATAAATGACTTATAATTGGGGGTCAGTAAATAACATAAGACCTCACGTATGCGCTGGAGGAGATTTATTCTCTGTGCATTACTTATGCTATTACTCTTTATATTAGTATGTAACTTATCTTATAACAGCCAAACCGAGGACGCCTCCATGGGTCTTTCTTTTCCGTTTGGAGAAGTCTATAGTTTGACTGATATGAGCTAATTTGCATACTTTTTTCCCCATGAAGCATTGGCTGTAAATAAGTCTCCATACATCTGCTTGCTCTCCTCAATAAGAGCCAGTACTCCCACCACACTCTTTATATTAGATTATGACTCAGCAGCGACATTTGGTCTCCTGCGTTTCGCTGTAAAATGTGTGTATCTGAAGAGGATACAACTGATGTACAATATAAGATACAGTATAAGCGGGGCAATGATATCATCCCTCTACTCACCCCAAATATGGACTTTGTCATCCATCTGTATATGTCCAATAACTTGGACGGCTCTGCTCCAGGGGGCACTGCTGGGGCATTAGTCTAGAATAAAAAGTGAGATAGTAAATTGTAAGACAATACAAAGTACAAATGTCATAATGTAACACAGTGGTAGCCGGGGCCTAGACTGTCAACATTGTGTTTTCATAAATTGTAATAACCATTCACATTGAATAAGCCCCCGGACAACATGTGACGCGCTTTGTCCTAGAAAAGCCCCACTTACCATCTGTGAACCAGTCACAGGGCAGATTAGTATCGCAATAATACAAAGCTTCAACCACATCGTCAGTCGCTTTCACCTCAGTGAAATGAGCCAATGTGGAGGCAGCAGAGAAAGTGACCACACTGGTGTTTATGACAGACCTCCCAACCGTCCCGAATCCGACGGGACAGTCGCGGTTTTTGACTGCTGTCCCGCCGTCCCGGCAGTCTGAGCAATGTCCCGCCCTGCCCCAATCTATCTATCTATCTATCTATCTATCTATCTATCTATCTATCTATCTATCTATCTATCTATCTATCTATCTATCTATCTATCTATCTCATATCTATCTATCTATCTATCTATCTATCTATCTATCTATCTATCTATCTATCTATCTATCTATCTCATATCTGTCTGTCTATCTATCTATCTATCTATCTATCTATCTATCTATCTATCTATCTATCTATCTATCTATCTATCTATCTATCTATCTATCTATCTATCTATCTAATCTATCTACAAAAATAGAATCCTGCAGCACAGGCTTAAATGAAAGGGGGTGCAAGCCTTAGGGAACTGATCACTGTCCCTATAGACAAAAAGCAGTAAATAGGCAGTAAATAGAACAGAAACGAAGCAGCTGAGTGCTCACACGAGTGCTTCAGCGTCTTCGTTTTAGCGATTGGTGGGGGTCTCAGTGCTCGGACCCCCACCAATGCAAACTTCTGACATGTCACTATGACACGTCAGAAGTTTGTTAAACGTTTACCAAACACTTTAAGTATAAAAATGCCTAAATGGATGCTCCATATGGAGTTAAAAGGGTTATCCAGTCCCTAAAAATTCATGACCTATCCTCAGGATAGGCCATCAAAAGATGATGGGTCGGGTCCGAGTTCCGGGACCCCCTGCCGATCAGCATTTTTGAAGGGGGTGCAGCGCTCGTTGTACTACTTTGATGATCTACGTATTTTTTTTTATGTGGGGAAGTTCTTATTTCAATAAAAAAATATTTTCTTATGTCTCTGTGTTTTCTTTAATACTTTAATAGCGCCTTAGTAACGGCAGCAGTCTGATTGACAACGTCCATTACTAAGGTGGGGCTTAATGTTTGCTAGTAAAATGGCTGCAACTAACCCCCCATTATTACCCCTGTACCCACCGCCACCAGGGGTGCTGGGAAGAGCCGGGTGCGATCCAGTACCAGACCAACTGTAGTGATGGTCGGGCACTGGGCAGCAGCAGGCTGGTATTATGAGGCTGGAAAGGGCCATAAACCTTGGCTTTTCCCACCCTTGTAATGCTAGGCTGCTGCTGTGTTGTATCTGGCTGGTTATGGAAAATGGGGGGGGGACCCCACGTCGATTTAAAAAAAAAAAAAAAAAGAAAACAGCATTGCTTTCCCCCCCATTTTCCTAACCAGCCAGATTCAACAAAGCAGCAGCAGGCTAGCATTACCAGGGTGGGAAGGGCCACAGTTTCTGGCCTTCCCCAGCCTAATAATATCAGCCTGCGGCCACCCCAGTGTCTAGCCATCACTACAGATGGTCAGGTACTGGATCGTACCCGATTCTTCCCGACACCCCTAGTGGTGGTGGGCACCAGGGTAATAATGGGGGGTTAGTTGCAGCCTTTTTACTGGGTCACACTAAGCCCCACCTTAGTAATGGACGCAGTCAATCAGACAACTGCCATTACCAAGGCGCTAATAAAGGATTAAAAAAAACACAGACACATGAGAAAATATTTTTTTTATTGAAATAAGAACTCTCCCACAAACCCTCTTTGACCATTTTATTTTAAAAAAAACGTAGATCATCGCAGTAGTCCAACGAATCTACGAGGTAGTCCAAACGGTCCAGCGGAACCTGCAAAACAAAATAATAAGGTTTGTAATATGAAGAATAAAAATACTTCTCCTCACCTCTAGCGACTTCTGTCTTCTTCCCTTCGCTGCGATATATACTAGACGTCAATGAAAAATAATTCCCTTCATATAACTCTGCTACCTGTCAGCTGAAAAGTCATCCACCACAGGGAAAAATGTTTCCCCACCATGTCTGATTCCCCAGTGTTTATTTGTGGTTCTCCGCCATGGGCAAACATTTTTCCCTCTGGCAGATGATTTTTCCATTGACAGGTAGCAGAGTTATACAACAGGAAAAACAATTCCCCATCATGTAACTCTGCTACCTGTCAATTGAAAAGTCATCCACCACAGGGTCTCCCTCTTGACTTTCATTGTTCTCTGCCTTTAGGTTTGTCCTGCAGCTGCTGCCGCCGTGATGAGCAAATGTTATACCCAATTTAGGAAAAGTAACACAAAGACGATATAACCGGATCCATAATATCTGTGATATCCAGACAGTCCAGAGATCCGCAGTGAGAATGTGCGCGCGTTATTTGAAGAAGGATCTGGCCGTGATTTGATGGGCTTATGCGGGATATTGGGCGTGGCTTAAAATGGCCCTCTTTTCCGAATTCAAAAGTTGGGAGGTATGTTTATGACATCACCAGCAACACCACCTGTGACATCATAGCTCCATAGAACGGAAAGACTGAATTATACCAGATTATACTAGTTCTGTAACACAAATATTGGACAGAACTTTTGCTTAAGTTTACAGCCTTACAGATTCTCCGTGCAGTACAAACCGGGAAGTCAACATAAGAATGCTGACCACCTATCCCGATTTGGTACCCAAGTCCAAGAGAGGTTTTTTGTGGAAGGACAAGCTTCACTTGAGCTGTGGGGTATGTTGAGGGGTGAATAGTGAATTAGCTTGTCTGTGTATCTCTCTCTCTCTTTCACCTGCTGGGCAGCAAACCTTTGTCTCTGTCCACTATTGTTTCTACAGACAAACTGATTCAGCATTCCCCAATAACACACGGCATTACCTCCATCTTACCTGCATGTGACCAAACCTGAATGGAAGGTGCGCTGGGTTTATATAGGAGGCACCTGATTAATGGCAGGTGAGGCAGAGCTGCAGCCACACAAAGTAGATGTATCTTTCTTTTGTATGATTTGGTTATGTGTATAGAGATTGTAAGCTCCTTTTCTTTTTAAAAGGAGACATGAAGTATGGAATATGTATAATATGTGGTTTAGGTATAATATGTATGTGTTTGAAATTTAAACACAAATATGTGTGTCCCTTTAACCCCTTCCCTCTTTGGCCACTTTTGACCTTCCTGACAGAGCCTCATTTTTCAAATCTGACATGTGTCACTTTATGTGGTAATAACTCCGGAATGCTTTTACCTATCCAAGCGATTCTGAGATTGTTTTCTCGTGACACATTGAACTTTATGTTACTGGCAAAATTTGCCCGATACATTCAGTATTTAATTGTGAAAAACACCAAAATTTAGCGAAACATTGCAAAAATTAGCATTTTTCTCAATTTTAATGTATCTGCTTGTAAGACAGGCAGTTATAACATACAAAAATGTTGCTAATTAACATCACCCATATGTCTACTTTAGTTTAGCATCGTTTTTTGAACATCATTTTATTTTTTTAGGACGTTACAAGGCTTAGAACTTTAGCAGCAATTTCTCACATTTTCAAGAAAATTTCAAAATGCTATTTTTACAGGGGCCAGTTCAGGTGTGAAGCGGCTTTGAGGTCCTTAGATATTAGAAACCCCCAATAAGTCACCCCATTTTAAAAACTGCACCCCTCAAAGTATTCAAAACAGCATTTAGAAAGTTTCTTAACCCTTTAGACATTGCGCAGGAATTAAGGCAAGGTAGAGGTGAAATTTACAAAGTTCATTATTTTTTTCCAGAAGTTCATTTTGAATCTATTTTTTTTGTAACACAGAAGGTTTTACCAGAGAAATGCAACTCAATATTTATTGCCCAGGTTCTGTAGTTTTAGGAAATATCCCACATGTGGCCCTAGTGTGCTACGGGACTGAAGCACCGGCCTCCGAAGCAAAAGTAGCAACTAGTGGATTTTGGGCCTCCTTTGTATTAGAATATATTCTAGGCACCATGTCAGCTTTGAAGAGGTCTTGTGGAACTAAAACAGTAGAAACCCCCCAAAAGTGAGCCCATTTGGGAAACTACACCCCTCGAGGAATTTATTTAGGGGTATAGTGAGCATTTTGACCTGCCAGTTTTTTTGCAAAAATTTTTGGAACTAGGCCATGAAAATGAAAATCTACATTTTTTCAAATAAAATGTAGGTTTAGCTAATTTTTTTTTCATTTCCACAAGGACTAAAGGAGAAAAAGCACCATAAAATTTGTAAAGAAATTTCTCCCGAGTAAAACAATACCCCACATGTGGTAATAAACGGCTGTTTGGACAAGCTGCGAGGCTGAGAAGGGAAGGAGCACCATTTGGCTTTTGGAACTCAAATTTAGCAGGAATGGTTTGCGGAGCCCGTGTCACATTTGCAAAGCCCCTGAGGGGACAAAATAGTGGAAACCCCCAACAAGTGACCCCATTTTGGAAACTACACCCCATGAGGAAATTATATAGGGGTACAGTGAGCAGTTTGACCCCACAGGTGTTTTACAGAACTTATTGGAAGTAGGCCGTAAAAATGAAAATCTACATTTTTTCAAAGAAAATGTAGGTTTAGGTATTTTTTTTTTCATTTTCACAAGGACTGAAGGAGAAAAAGCACCGCAACATTTGTAAAGCAATTTCTCCCGAGTAAAACAATATCCCACATGTGGTCATAAACATCTGTTTGGGCACACGGCATGGCTCAGAATGGAAGGAGCACCATTTGGATTTTGGATAGTGTCTGGGCGCCATGTCACATTTGCTGAGCCCCTGTAGTACTAGTATAGTGGAAACACCCCAAAAGTGACTCCATTTGGGAAACTGCACCCCCTGAGGAATCATCTAGGGGTATAGTGAAAATTTTGATCCCAAAGGTTTTTTGCTGAATTAATTAGAATTAAGCCATGAAAATGAAAAATATTTTTTTTTTTCCAACAAGATGTAGTTTTAGATCAACATTTTTCATTTTTACAAGAAATAGAGAAGAAAAAGCACGCCAACATTTGTAAAGAAATTTCTCCCGAGTCCGGTAACACCCCATATGTGGTTATAATCAGCTGTTTACATATATGGGAGCATTCAGAAGAAAAGGAGCGGTATTTATCTTTTGGAGCGTAGATTTTGCTGGAATGGTTTGCGGACGCCATGTTGCATTTGCAAAACCCCTGATGTACAAAACAAAAGTGACCCCGTTTTATAAACTGCACCCCTAAAGGCATTTATCAAGGGGTGTAGTGAGAATTTAGACTCCACAGGTGTTTTTCAGAAATGAATACGCAGTGGATGGTGCAAAGTGAAACTTGCAATGTTTCCACTGATCTGCCCATTCACCGCACAATATTTTGTGCCCCTAGAGAATCTTACCCCATAAATTGTTAAGCGGGTTCTCCCGGGTATGGTAATTCCTTACTTGTGGCCATAAATTGCTGTTTGGGCACACTGTAGGGCTAAGAAGGGAAAGACCGCCATTTGGAGCATGGATTTTGCTTGGTAGTAGTTCTGTTTGGGGTTTTGCTGGTATTTCAGTTTATAATGTGGGGGCATATGTAATCTGTGCGGAGTACATCAGGGTATATGTAATCTGTGAGGAGTACATCAGGGTATATGTAAGCTGTGCGGAGTACATCAGGGTATATGTAATCTGTGCGGAGTCCATCAGGGTATATGTAATCTGTGCGGAGTACATCAGGGTATATGTAAGCTGTGCGGAGTACATCAGGGTATATGTAATCTGTGCGGAGTACATCAGGGTATATGTAATCTGTGCGGAGTACATCAGGGTATATGTAATCTGTGCGGAGTACATCAGGGTATATGTAATCTGTGTGGAGTACATCAGGGTATATGTAATATGTGAGGAGTACATCAGGGTATATGTAATATGTGAGGAGTACATCAGGGTATATGTAATCTGTGCGGAGTACATCAGGGGTATATGTAATCTGTGCGGAGTACATCAGGGCATAATAAGAGGGTATAATAATGGGGTAAATAATACAATTATCCATAGATGTGGGTTACGCTGTGAAGCGATCCGTTATGCGCAGGCCGGTGTCGCACTGATAAACGTTTTTCTTTCTTATCACCCTTCTGTAACGCTCTGTAGCTTTTAGGGACTTTTTCTCCTTCGTAGTTTGGGAAATATTGCTGGTAAAGTTTTGCGCTGGTATAATACGGGCGCCCTCGCTTCCAGCGGATGTGCCATGTCCCTTTCCTTTCCTAGTTCCTAAATACTAGGGCCCTGAAACTGAAGGAATGTTCCCCTCCGGCCTGCGCATTGAGATGTTTTTCATCACCGCATTACTAGTGGCATAACTTTTTTTGTTTTTCGGCTGATTGAGCGGTGTGCGGGCTTGTTTTTTGCGAGTCGGGCTGTAGATTTTATTGGTACCATTTTAGAGCACGTAGGACTTTTTGACCATTTTTTATTTCATTTTTTGATAAAGGAAATTACCAAAAACAAGCAATTCTGGAATAGTTTTTTATTGTTTTTTTTTTCGGCATCCACAGTGCGCCCTAAATTACATGTTAGCTTTATTCTGCGGGTCGATACGATTACGGCGATACCAAATTTATATAGTTTTTTTTATGTATTGCAGCTTTTGCACAATAAAATCACTTTTTTTATAAAATCATTTGTTTTCTGTGTCGCCATATTCTAAGACCCATAACTTTTTTATTTTTGCGTGCACAAAGCGGTGTCAGGAATTATTTTTTGCGGGACGGATTGCCATTTTTATTAGTACTATTTTGGAGTAAATGTGACTTTTTATAGCATTTTTTAGAAGGAGATGTGACCTAAAAACAAAGATTCTGGCGTTGTTTTTCATGTTTTTTTTTTACCGTGTTCATTGTGCGGGATAAATTACATAATCGTTTTGTCGTTTGGGTTGTTACGGATGCAACGATACCAATTATGTATATATTTTTTTAATTTTTACGATTTTTCCCAGAATAAAAGACTTACTATGGGAAAAAAAGTCAGTTTAGCGTTATTTTTATTTGAAACTTGTGTGTTTTTATTGTTTTACCACATTTTTTTAACTTTTTTTAACTTTTTTGACTTGTCCCACTAAGGGACTTGAGGACCTGATGCCCCGATCGCTACTCTAATACACTGCACTACATACATAGTGCAGTGTATTAGCGCTGTCAGTAGTGTAGTGTATTAGCGCTGTCAGTTATTCACTGACAGCAAGCCTATGAGGACGCGCCACAGGTGGGTCCTCATCAGCTCCCGTACAAGGCAGACTCGGACACCGTTTTCTGGCGTCCGATTGCCATAGCAACCAAGCGATTCCGTCACTGGGCTGCCGGTCGGGTTAAAACCCATCAGATGAAGCGCAATATTGAGCGCAGCATCTGAGGGGTTAATCAGCCGGATCGGAGAATAGCTCCGGTCCTGGCAGTTACAGGAGGGTGCCAGCTCTATAATACAGCTGTCACCCCGCGGTGATGGTGCCGGCTCTTCTTCTGAGCCCGCACCATCACTGAGACGTAACTGTACTGCGCTTTGCGGGAACACCTTCCCGGCAGCGCCGTATATATGCGGCTGATGTCAGGAAGGGGTTAAGACTTCAGAATTCTGGGAAATAGATTATTGTGTATTTAAGTGCACCCAGAGGAGGGGGGGACAGGTTCAGTTCAGAGCATATGAGCTGGGGATTGGGGTGCTGCTCGATATGAAGGCAGCTGCAATTCAACCCCAATGTACCTGCTTTTTGTTGTGGTTTTATTTTGTATTTACACAAAATAAATACGAGCATTGTTTGCCAAATCCTGAGTGAGGACTGTTTAAAAGTGCAAGAATACCCGCACCCCAACAGGGTACAATAAGAAATACTTTAATTTTAATAACTAAGGAGGGCAACCTGGAAAACCCGCTATGGAGGGAGAGGGAAAGGCAGGTCCCACCACCAACCTACCCACCATTCCATAAAATCCAGCCCAAAAAATAAATCAAAGGCCTCAGCAAAGAAAGATTTACTGATACAACCAATCTCATCTGGATTTATTCCTCTCACTCAGATTTACAACCTGGATGAGACAGACGCTCCCTCGGGTCGTTGGTATAGTGAGAATTTTTAGTTTTGTTTTAGGTGTTTTTTTACAAATTTTAAATGGGGCTGGTCAGTAAACAAAATAATAATTGGTCATGGCCAATATGGGAGAGAGAAAAGGTGAATGAAGAATAAATAAATAAAAAATCCAAGGAGGTATGGCATATTTTGCACAGGCCGGGATTTGTGGGCCACGTCTCACAATGGTATGTGGTGTCCTTACGAATGCCTCGCTTGGCACACACACAGCATTTTTTTGGGGCTTCAGTTTTTTTTAATCAATAGATTTTTATTGAAAATGTTTACAATTTTTTCAACAGTATAAACCATCCTTGGTCCTAGAACATGGACCTGTATAGAATTAATACATACATGTGATATGTCAAAAAGGATATACATGAACAAGAAACAACAGACAACTTTGCTATGCCATATACATACAAATGATAATACACGTTATGTCATGGTTCCAAATAACTCTTCATTTAGGTGTGGTATTTCGATTTTACCCATAGCTCCCAATACCGTGCATTCTTTGTGTAACCAGAGGAAGACTGTAATAGCATGGATTCATGGTGACATGCTACATTTACCCTGCCTATCACTTCCAACAGGGTAGGGGAAATGGGAGACTTCCAGGACTTGGCAATTACCATTCTAGCAGCAATAAAGACATGGTGCACTAGTACCCGATGCTCTGGAAGTATGCCCTCTAAACCGATGTCTAGGATAGCCAATTCCGGGCAGTGAGGAAGAGATATTCCTGTGATTTCTAATAATAGGCGAAAGACCTCCTTCCACATTTCTCCAACCTTGGGACAGGTCCACCACATATGCAAGGTGGATCCCAAGGAGCCACAACCCCTCCAGCAGCAGTTGGAACTGCTTTGAAATATATGTGCACATCTGGACGGTGTTAGGTACCATCTCAGGTGAATTTTACGGGTGAGTTCAATATGATTAACACATTTGGAATGACGAGCAATCCAACTAGAGGCCTTCAACCTTTGTGCCATAGAAAACGTAGAACCCATCTCCCGTTCCCATCGTAGTATATGCTCTGTCTTCCCCGAGGTCTGCTTTTTCAAAAGGAGATCATAACTACAAGCTAAGCCCTTATTGTGTCCTTGCCATTTGAACAGGAATTTGTGATACGAGGAAAGATTTGTAGGTGGAGCCGGGATAGCAATTGATTGTATCATATGTCTTATCTGGAGATGCTGGTAAAACATGGTTCTAGTTACGCCATATTCCCTTACCAACTGCTCAAAAGATTTCAAGTGTCTTCCCTCGTATAAATCTGAAAGGGCTGTTACACCTAACAATTCCCATGTCTGCAAAAATACATGTG
Source organism: Rhinoderma darwinii (assembly GCF_050947455.1). Classification (NCBI taxonomy): domain Eukaryota; kingdom Metazoa; phylum Chordata; class Amphibia; order Anura; family Rhinodermatidae; genus Rhinoderma; species Rhinoderma darwinii. Next base: position 19,399,171 of record NC_134691.1, read on the forward strand.
GGACTAAAGATTGGAATGCTTGCAACGGTATACGTTCATGAGATAGGTACACCCAATGATTTGCGCATATCTTTAATTTCCAACCTTTCAGTGCATCAGATGTAGTTACCAAGAACACCCTAGACCTATCTGCCCCTACATATGTCGCGGCCATCAGATTGAGTATGGAAGAGCGGGGAAATTTTCCAACTGGGCCTAAAGGGACGTAGCTGTGGAGCTCCATAACGTACCTAACTGATCCATGATGGCAGCTACATTATATGCCGTTACATCTGGGACTCCCAAACCCCCTTCCTTAACCTTCTGATACAATAAAGTCCTGGCTACCCTCACTCGTTTATTATTCCAAATGAACTGGAGAAACAGGTTCTGAATCTGAGAGGAGATACTAGTAGGTATTAACAGTGGAATAGTCCTGCAAAAATATAAGTATTTGGGAAGCAATACAATTTTAACCAAATTGACTCTAGCAATCCAGGATAACTGGAACTTGTTCAGTCTTTCACATTCCAATCTCAAATCTGCTATGAGCCCTGCCAATTTTCGCCCAATATCCTTATTAAACTGCGATATAAAATTATATGCCAAACTATTGGCGAATAGATTGAATGAGTGCTTGCCATCCCTAATAGCACTAGAACAAGTAGGGTTTGTCAAGGGCTGTCAAGCCTGCGACGGTACGCGCAGAATGTTAGATCTTATACAGATAGCCGGAGATTCTACAAATGCCTCCCTTTTTATTTCCCTAGATGCCGAAAAAGCGTTTGATAGAGTTAACTGGCAATACCTGGAAGGTACTTTGGATAAATTTAGTTTTCAATCCTTTATAAAATCAGCCATACTTTCTCTATATTCCTCGCCATCGGCTAGGGTTCTGTCTTCAGGTATTCTTTCTAGATCTTTCAACATCACTAACGGGACTAGGTAGGGATGTCCTTTATCCCCATTAATTTTTACCCTGTGTATGGAACCATTTGCCAAAATTATTCGAAATTCCGAGAATATCTCGGGTATACGGGTGGGTGGAAAAGAACACAAAATAGGATTATATGCAGATGATGTTATTGTGACCTGCACTTCTCCCCTCGTATCTTTGGCAGAACTACTCCGCATCATCTCTAAATTTTCGGGGCTTCAGTTTTTTTTCAGTGGGGGGGATTTCTTTGGGGAAATGCTGGCCGGGAATTATCCTGCTGATGGAAGAACCAGATGAACTGCCCTCTCCTACCTGGTCATCAAATATTAGGGACTTGATGACCTTTTCCTGAAATTGCAGGAACGTATCCCCACCGCCGGCATATCTGCAGAGGACAAAGGCGTTGTATGCTGCCATCTGTGTAAGATGCACAGACAGCTGTTTATACCATACCTTGGTCTTGCGCATGGCGCTGTGTGGTTTTATGACCTGGTCAGACAGGTTAACGCCACCCATATATTTGTTGTACTCCTGTACACAATATGGTTTGGGAACTTGCGTGGTGGATCCGTGTACAGGGACAAGGCTGCCTCTGCTGTCGTGAATGCCGGTCAGTATGAGGACGTCCATTTTATCCTTCTACTTCAGGAGGAGCAGATCGTCACTGCAGACAGCTCTGCTCTCTCCTAATTTTAGGATCTGACCCAGCAAAGTTTTGGGGAGGCCCTTCTGATTTTTGCGGATTGTTCCGCACGCCAATGTGGATCTGGATGACGGACACTGTTGTAAGAGTTGTCCAGATAAAGATGATATCCTTTGCCAAGTAAAGGATGGATAAGATCCCATACGATCTTTCCACTAAATCCTAGGAAGGGGGGACATTCTGGGGGATCTATATGGGAGTCTTTCCGCTCATAAACCCTAAAAGAGTAGGTGTAACCGGTGGCACTTTCACAGAGTTTGTACAGTTTTATGCCGTACCGGGCTCTTTTATTGGGTAGATACTGCCTGAAGTGCAGTCTGCCCTTGAAGCTCACTAATGATTCATCTACAGAAATATTTTGTTGGGGGGTATAAACTTGGGAAAAACTTTGTGAGTAGTGGGCAATCAATGGTCTTATTTTATACAGCTTATCAAAGTGTGGGTCCTGTGGGGGTGGGCACTGACTATGATCATTGTAATGCAGGAACTTTACGATGGCTTCGAATCGCATCCTTGTCATTACTGTGTGGTAAAGGGGGGGGTATTATATAAAATATCAGGAGACCAATAGTCCCTAATACTGGGCTTTATTATGAGACCAAAACTTAAAAATAAGCCACAAAACTTCCGCAATTCCACTGCGTTTTTGGGGGTCCAATTTTGGCCTCTCCCATAAAATGAGTCGGGATTCTGGGCGATAAATTGCTCCGCATAAATGTTGGTCTGCTGGACCATTAAATCTAAAAGGGCGTCTGAAAAAAAACGTAAAAATAATCAAAGGGGCTGAAATCCATATTGCCAATTTGAATGCCGGAGGGGGCTGTAAATTCAGGCACCTGGGGGGTATAATTGTCCGCAGCTTCCCATGTCAGCTCAGGCAGAGCAGGACCTACGGCTCTTCTGCGCCGACGTGGGGGGGGGGTGCAGAGTCAGAGTCACTGGATAAAGATGAAGATGAAAGCACGAACTGTCCTTCACCTTCACTTGCGCTGTCCGTATCGGAACACATCATTTGTTTTTTCTTCCTCGGCTGTGAAGACTCATTTGGCCATCATTTTGTTCAGCTACTAACTCTATTTGTAACTCTATTTGTAACTCTATTTGTAACTCTATTTGTAACTCTATTTGTAACTCTATTTTTGTAAAACTTTTTTTAACAAAAAATAAACAGCGCTGCTCTCAACTGCGGAATGAGAACAGACCAGCAACCCTGCTGTATCCAAAGAGTGAGCGTGCCCTACCTACCAGGGGAAACTAAATGAGACGTGGCATTGCTACCTAACAGGGAACTCGGGCAGTGGGCAATCTATGGACACAGCAGGGTGATGGCGACCAGGTACTGCGACAGGTGATAGCTGGGCACAGATCACACGGCAGAAGGACACTGTGGGTGACTGAAATTATATAATTATATATATTACAACCAGTGGGCACCAAAGGTGGTGATCCCTAGTCAGTGGGCACAACAGGGGCAGATCGCTGGGTTTTTGGTCACTTTCCTGTCACTCTCCTCTCACTTTCCTCTCACTTTCCTCTCACTTTCCTCTCACTTTCCTCTCACTCTCCTCTCACTTTCCTCTCACTTTCCTCTCACTTTCCTGTCACTTTCCTCTCACTTTCCTCTCACTTTCCTCTCACTTTCCTCTCACTTTCCTCTCACTCTCCTCTCACTTTCCTCTCACTTTCCTCTCACTTTCCAGAAGAGGCTGGACGCAGCTGCAGGCTTAAGGGAAGCCGACATGACCGTCCTGGTAGGGAAAGGGTTAATGTTACGAGGTCAGGGAAAGTTGAAGGAGCTGAAGGAGGGACGGGGAGGAGTTAAGGGGGGCGGGGGGGCCGTTACTGCGCTTCCCGCTGTTTCTCGGCATTGAGCCGGAAGCAGCGGGAGGAGTAACACACAGTAAGCAAAGCTCCCCGTTGCCCGGTTTTTTAGTAATGGCAGAGGCCTTGATTTTAGAGCGGCTGCGCGCCGCTGCTGTGCACCACGGTCCCGGATGGCTGGAGGAGACCGTGGCTGCATTAACGCGGATCCCGGACGCCGTTTCGCCACGTCGGGCACGGCGTTCGGGGTCTGTTGTAAGGGACAGGCTCCCCTCCCCCGGCCCCCCCTACGAGCATGGCTATGGCGGCGGGGGGGGAGTCGGCAACAACCGCTCCTGCGCTGGGCAGGCAGAGAGCGGTGGCAGGGGTGACGGCGATGCAGGCTGTGTCGACCCGTCCCTCTCGGCGGTCCCGACCTCCAGAGCGCCTTAGTCCGGAGGTAGTCCCGCGGACACGGCGTCGCAGAGGGAGCCCGATCCCGGACGCTGCAGGCCAGGCAGCTGGGAGGACCGCCCCTTCCCAGGCCCTGCGTCCTGGCAGGAATCCCAGGCCGCGACGGGGTCCGGCGGTAAGCAGGGAGTCGCAGGCCGGGCTCCCTGTCACCCCTCCCCCATCAGATGGAAGATGTCGAGAGCAAGGTACGGCCGCCCCGCATGGTGATGTTCCGGCCAGGGGGCAGGCTTCGTCAGGATCGTCTAGACGGACGACTAGATCTGCAGCGACGTCGAGGCAACAGGTCCGGTCGGAAGTCTGGGTCCCGGCGGTCGGGCGGCAGGTTGCCGGCCCATCGGTCAGCGCGTCCTCATCCCCTTTCCGAAGATGTCGTTGGGAGGGACAGTCGTCGGCGAGAGAAGAACTGGAGGAAGGTGAACTGGACGTCTATCGTCGAGGTCAGGATGGTCCGGCTGACGGGAACACAGCGCCTGTGCAGCCCGGTGAGTGTATAACTCCATTATTGTCTTATCCAGCGATTTTTATGTCGGGTGTCGGCGGGGGGGCTGCTAGCATAGCATCGGGGGCCGGTAGTGGCGCGGGCGGACGCGACGGAGCGGGTTTGGCAGATTTAGTGGGTTGCTTACGGGAGCTGGTGGGGCGCCTTGATAGGGCCGCGGCGCCGGTTGTAACGGAAGTGTCCCCTGCGGTAGTTTGGGAAGGCCCCAGGGACGTGGGATCGTTGCAGGCGCGTCCTGTGGTGGCGGTTAGAGAGGCGGTCGCGGTGTCGGTGCAGACTGAGGCACAGAAGGACGGCGATCGAGTGCGCATGGACGATCGTGCTCGGGGGGAGGTGTATGTTTGTTTTGAGGGTCCGTTGGGGGCGCATTTAAAGCAGGAGGTGCGTGATCGGATCTGGAAAGATGAATACGTTGAAATTTTTTCTCTCTTGCCGCTGGCTAAATTCAATTTGGATAAGAGCAAGCGGGATGAGAGTAAAAAGGACGAGGAGGAACGGCGGCGGTATAGGCTTATCCCGCAGACGTTCGTTAATTGGTCGCAGGCGTTCGCCATATTGGCTAGTGTGATAGGGGAAAAGGCGCCGGAAAATTGTTCGGCGTTATTTTGTTATTTTGATGCTATTGGGGAGGCTCATAGGGCGTATGGGGGTCAGGCGTGGCTGCGATATGATGAGCAATTCCGTCAGCGGAAGGCGGTTCGGCCGGCGATTCGGTGGGACCAGAAGGATATTGCTCTCTGGTTACGGGTTACGGCTCCGGTTAGGCAGCCCTTTCCCGGGAGCGGTGGCCAGGGAGGCCAGACTAGTCAGAGTGGACCAAGCGGCGGGGGAAAGGCGGGGTTTTGCTGGCAATTCAATGAAGGCCAGTGCAAGTTTGGGGCCACGTGCAAGTTCAAGCACGTGTGCTCCGAGTGTAATGGTGCATCACACGGGGCGGCAAAATGTCTGCGGAAAAAGAGGTCCGGGAACCAGCACGGGGCTGGTCAAGGGGGTGTCGCCGGTGAGGGTGGAAAGGATGGCCCCTTATCTAAATGAGTATCCGGATAGGGCGGCAGCTAAGTTGCTTTATGAAGGGTTTAGTGTTGGTTTTGTTATTCCTCCGCCTCCTTATGAGGTTCCGGTTACGCGGAGAAATTTAAAATCGGCTTACTTGCATGCGGAAGTCGTGTCGGAAAAGTTGTTAAAAGAAGTTTCGTTGGGGCGCATGTCGGGGCCATTTGTGGAGTCGCCGGTAAAAGATTTAGTTGTGTCCCCTTTGGGTATTGTCCCTAAACGCGAGCCCGGAAAGTTTCGTTTGATTCAACATTTATCGTATCCCAAAGGTTCGTCGGTAAATGACGGGATTGATCACGAGTTGTGTTCCGTAGTTTATACCTCATTCGATAAGGCGGTGGGGTTAGTGCGGGCTGCGGGTCCGGGGGCGCTGCTAGCAAAAACCGACATCGAGGCGGCGTTCAGGTTGTTGCCGGTCCACCCAGAAAGCCAACGGCTGTTGGGTTGTTTTTGGAATGGGGCCTTTTACGTGGATCGGTGCCTTCCGATGGGGTGTTCTCTTTCTTGTGCATACTTCGAGGCGTTTAGTAGCTTCGTGGAGTGGGTAACGAGGGGAGTATCCGGGGTCGATTCGTTGATCCATTACTTAGATGATTTTTTGTGCGTTGGCCCGGGGGGTTCGCCGGTTTGCGGTAACTTGCTTCATGCCCTGCAGAAGGTGGCGAGGGATTTTGGGATCCCTTTGGCGCCGGAAAAAACGGAGGGCCCGGTAGCGACGATTTCTTTCTTGGGAATCGAAATTGACTCGGTGGCAATGGAGTGTCGGCTCCCGGCGGATAAGTTGGGTGCTTTGAGGCTGGAGGTGCGACGGGCTTGTAGAAGGAAGAAAATGTCGCTGAGGGAGCTTCAGTCGCTGCTGGGGAAGTTGAATTTCGCCTGCCGGATTATGCCGATGGGGAGGGTGTTTGGTAGAAGGTTGGCGGCGGCAACGACGGGAGTGCGGGCGCCGCATCATTTTGTGAGGCTCAAGGAGGAGCACCGAGCTGATCTTCAGGTTTGGGATGACTTATTGGGCCAGTACAATGGTCGCTCGCTATGGATGGCCCCAGCGCAGGATACGAGTGATCTGAATATTTTCACGGATGCGGCTGGGGCGGGTGGCTTTGGAGCTTACGGGGGGGGTCCGTGGTGCGCAGGTCAATGGCCGGCTAGCTGGGTGTCCAGTGGATTGACGCGGAATCTGGCCCTGCTCGAGCTGTTTCCCATCGTGGTGGCGGCTACCATTTGGGGGGACAGGCTCAGGGATAAGAAGGTCCGTTTTTACTGCGACAACATGGGGGTGGTGCTTGCCATTAATAACATCACGGCGTCCTCTCCTCCGGTAGTTCAATTGTTGCGACATTTAGTGTTGGTGTGTTTGTCGCTGAACGCGTGGGTGGTGGCGGTGCATGTCCCGGGTGTACGGAATTGTGTTGCTGATGCTCTTTCTCGCTCGCAGTGGGACCGGTTTCGGGAATTGGCCCCGGGAGCGGAACGTCTCGGTTTGGCGTGTCCGGATCATCTATGGGATCTGGTATCGGTCCCGTAGAGCAGCTGTTACAAAGGTCTTTGGCGCGCACGACGTGGAGGGCTTATGCTGCTTGTTGGAGGCAGTGGGAGGAGTGGGTAAGAGAGTTGGGTGATGTCAATACGGATAGAGACAGGTTGGTGGCACTTTTGTATTGGTTAGGGGATGCCTGGGAGGGGGGGTTTTCAGTAGCGAAGGTGAACCGGTTTATATCCGCGGTGGCGTTTGGGCTTAAGTTGCGGGGCTTGCGGGATGTATCGAAGGAATTTCTGGTATCGCAGGCTTTGAAGGGGTTGCGCAGAGGTAGGGTGGAGGCGGATAGTAGAAGGCCGGTGTCGTTTGCTTTGCTGGGCTTGTTGGGCGGTTCATTGGCATCGGTATGTCGTTCTTCAGATGAAATGGATTTGTTTCGGTTGGCTTTCTCGTTGGCGTTCTTCGGAGCATTTAGAGTAGGTGAGTTGGTGTCGCCAAGTACTAAACAGGCAGGGGGGCTGAGATCTGGGGAGGTGTGCCTTTTTGCAGATCGGTTGGAGGTATGGTTGCGTAGATCAAAAACTGACCAATTAGGGAAGGGAAAACTGATAGTTTTGTTCGCTCTCCCGGGGTCGGTCATGTGCCCAGTAGAGTGCATGCGGGGTTTTACAAAAAACGGGGTCTCCAGATTTGCCTTTGTTACGTCATGTGGACGGGTCGTTCTTGTCCAGGTTTCAGTTTGGAGCTGTTTTTAAAAAATGTTTGACGGCGGTTGGGGTTGCAGCAAGCTCATATTCATCTCATTCCTTCCGGATTGGCGCAGCAACGGAAGCAGGGCGCTGGGGGTTGGATGATGAGGGGGTGAGGCGTATTGGTCGTTGGGAGTCTAAAAGGTTTAAGTCTTATGTCCGCCCCCATATGTTGTAATTTTGTTGTTATGCTTGCAAATGTTATATGGTGGTGCTTAACTGTGTTTTCCGTTTCAGATTCGCCTCCTTGTCTGGTGTGGTTGATGGGTCATTCGTACGTGCACTGGGGGGCTTTGAGGGCGGACGTCCGCCCGGATGGTCGCCAGTTGCGCATTCCGCGACAGGATGCGGTTGTGCATTGGCTGGGGTTTAGAGGTATGTCGTGGAACAGGGTGTTGGCGGAATTCCAGACATATGTGCGGCTCGATAGGGTTCCGGAGGTTTTAGTGTTGCACGTGGGTGGGAATGACTTAGGAGTCCGCCCTTTTCGTGAGTTGGTGCGGGATATCAAACATGATTTGTTGTGTTTGTGGGTATCTTATCCCAAGTTGGTGGTAGTGTGGTCGGACATAGTCCCAAGGAAGCATTGGCGGTTAGCTAGATCGGTGGAGAGAGTCAATAAGGCTCGGATAAAAGTTAACCGGGCGGTGTCCCGTTTTGTGGCGAAGAACGGGGGCATTTGCGTGAGGCATAGGGATTTGGAGTCAGGATTGGGGAATTTCTGGAGGAGTGACGGGGTTCATCTGACCGAGGTTGGCATTGATATTTGGAGCTTGGCTATAGCAGAAGGCATAGAAAGGGCGGTGGTGGTGTGGAGGAACTCACAGGCTTAAGGTGGTCAAGGCCTGTTTCGCGGTGGCGGGGGGAGTCCTTGAGGCCAGTCAGTACAAAATGGTGGGGGGGTCGCATCGGGGGTATGCGTCCCCCAAAAAAGGTACATGGTTGAAGACTTCATCGGGTGTTATCCCTTTGAAGTGGTCTTCTGGTAGAAGGTATGTCACTTGAAGGCTTCATCGGGTGTTATCCCTTTGAAGTGGACTTCTAGTGGTCGGTATATCACTTGAGGGCTTCATCGGGTGTTATCCCCTTGAAGTGGACTTCTAGTGGTTGGAGCCATCTGCAGAGGTGAACGGTGCTTCCGAGCTGGTTTACGGCTGGAGGTAATTAGTGGTTTGCAGATGGCTAATTCGGTGTGTTCTTGAAAGGAACATCTGAAGGGGCTTCAAGGACTTCCTCTGCTCGGGTTAATGTTAACGTTTAATTGTTATTTATGATTCTGACCCATGTTGGGTCATGTGAATTATTAGGAGGAATTCTCTGGTGGATTCCTAACTAGTTATCCGAATGTTTCGGATTTAAATTGTTTTTATAAAACTGTGAAATTAATAAACGGCTGCTGTGGCCATTTCACATCCAACCTCGGTGTCATGTGTCGTTACTAAATGGGGATGGGGGATAGTATGGTTTAAGGTTAACACACGACTCTACCTAGGCAGGTCAAGAAGAGGCTGGACGCAGCTGCAGGCTTAAGGGAAGCCGACATGACCGTCCTGGTAGGGAAAGGGTTAATGTTACGAGGTCAGGGAAAGTTGAAGGAGCTGAAGGAGGGACGGGGAGGAGTTAAGGGGGGCGGGGGGGCCGTTACTGCGCTTCCCGCTGTTTCTCGGCATTGAGCCGGAAGCAGCGGGAGGAGTAACACACAGTAAGCAAAGCTCCCACCCTCCCACCCTTGTTTTGTTACTCCTTAGGTCTTATGTACGTCTGGCTATGAGCGTTGGGTTTTATTTTGTGTGCTTATTTAACATGTTTTTCTTTTTTCCGGAGTAGGTTCTGTTGTCATGGCAGCTGGCGGGGGGAGTCCTTGAGGCCAGTCAGTACAAAATGGTGGGGGGGTCGCATCGGGGGTATGCGTCCCCCAAAAAAGGTACATGGTTGAAGACTTCATCGGGTGTTATCCCTTTGAAGTGGTCTTCTGGTAGAAGGTATGTCACTTGAAGGCTTCATCGGGTGTTATCCCTTTGAAGTGGACTTCTAGTGGTCGGTATATCACTTGAGGGCTTCATCGGGTGTTATCCCCTTGAAGTGGACTTCTAGTGGTTGGAGCCATCTGCAGAGGTGAACGGTGCTTCCGAGCTGGTTTACGGCTGGAGGTAATTAGTGGTTTGCAGATGGCTAATTCGGTGTGTTCTTGAAAGGAACATCTGAAGGGGCTTCAAGGACTTCCTCTGCTCGGGTTAATGTTAACGTTTAATTGTTATTTATGATTCTGACCCATGTTGGGTCATGTGAATTATTAGGAGGAATTCTCTGGTGGATTCCTAACTAGTTATCCGAATGTTTCGGATTTAAATTGTTTTTATAAAACTGTGAAATTAATAAACGGCTGCTGTGGCCATTTCACATCCAACCTCGGTGTCATGTGTCGTTACTAAATGGGGATGGGGGATAGTATGGTTTAAGGTTAACACACGACTCTACCTAGGCAGGTCATGTCACTTTCCTCTCACTCTCCTCTCACTTTCCTCTCACTTTCCTCTCACTTTCCTGTCACTTTCCTCTCACTTTCCTGTCACTTTCCTCTCACTTTCCTGTCACTTTCCTCTCACTTTCCTCTCACTTTCCTCTCACTGGCTTCCGGCTCTGACAGAAAAGCGGGAAGGGGTTAAGGCAGCAATTTCCAAGCAAATGTCTCACAGATCACACGGCAGAGTATGAATAGTATACGGTTCCATCTTTCACAGTCTTTCCAAAATGGCTGATTAACCTCTAATGTGCTGGAATAAAGCAAAGCATCTTGAAAAATGGCTGATTAACCTCTTATTTTCTGAGCTGAAGTTGGTTTTCGCGCCCTTTGGTCACGGTGGCGCACTTTCTCTCTCCCGCTCCTCGGGCCGCAGAACCAGTGAAATAAGTGGTGCTCGTGGGATACACTGTTCTCTGTCCCCTGGAATGTTATGTGGTGTACCCCGAAATAAGGATGTTCCAGGAGTCAGGGTTCAATAAACGTTCACAGTAGTTGTACTGGGCACAATACGCTCGGTGGTCACTTCTGTTACAGAGGCAATGTCTTTAAGTAGTCCTCTGTTTCCCTTGTTAAGAACTCCTTCTCTCCAGACTGTCCTCTTTCTTTCTGCGGGCTTCTCTATGGCCTGATGTTGTAGGCCGCCTGTCTCTGGATCCCGGATGGACGGACCCAGGAGCAACTCCACTTTACTGCTAACTCAACTGGTCACTCCCTCCAACTCCCCTCTCCAACTGCCGCTGGACCCGCCTCTATCTCCTAAGCTCCTCCCACCTTCTGGAAACTTCCCCATAAGACACTCCTGCATAGGCTGTAAAGCAGAGCATTGCAAATTCACATTTACTTTATAAAGTGGCAGTGCCTAATAGTGGAAACAGGTCATGAAATACAGTTACAACACATTATCTTTCTAGTAATGTTTTGGGGACATCACATGACCGCGCAAAAAATGCTGCAATTTGCGTGCGCAAAAATTCAGTGTGGCATCTGTATATGGTGCGTGGCTGCGTGATTTTCGTGCAGCCGCCATCATTATGACACTCTGTTTTTATGTTACGAAACAGTGAAGAAGGAGGGGCTTTAATGTTTCCCTTCACTTCTTTAACAACTGTAGCGCGAATCACGCGCGTCACCCGGAAGTGCTTCCGTGTGCCGTGCGCGATTTGCACTCACCGATTGACTTCAATGGGTGCGTGCTGCGCGAAACACGGGCAAGTATAGGACATGTCGTTAGTTTTACACAGCGGACACACGCTGCGTGAAAATCACTGACCGTCTGAATGTCCCCATAGCCTAAAATAGGTCCATGCGACGTGCGTGATGTTCACGCGCGTATCATGGACGTGATACACGATCATGTGAATAAGGCCTTATATTGTAATTTGTAGTGAATTTTCAGTGCGCAATCCGCACCAAAAACAGGAGACAAGTAAGTGGCTTATTCAGACGTCCATGTTCGGTCTGTGATATACGGACCATGTATCGGCCATATTTCCTGCACCGACCACAGTGCAGGGAGCCGGGTTTCTAGCATCACAGTTATCGATTATCACAGTCCCTCCCCTCCCGTGGGAATATTGTCCCCGGTCCCGTACTGAAAGCATCATTACCGTATGGGACAGTATTCCCGCGGAGAGGCAAGGACTCCCAGCAACACTGATAACTATGATGCTAGGAGTCCGGCTCCATGAATTGTGGTCGGCCTGGGAAATACGGCCGATACACGCTCCGTATGTCACGGACCGAACGCGGCCGTCTGAATAAGGCCTTAGTCTAGTTACACAGTGCGGTCAAATCCCATTTTTTTGCCATAATTTTTGCAAAATCGCGGCAAAAACGTGATTTGACCGCACTGTGAGAATATAGCCTAACAGCACTTTTCATGTTTTGTATCCTTTTTTTATGCAATTTTCGTAATTGCGGCACAAATCACGCGGTCTTGCCGCAATTTTTATATAATCGCGGCAAAACTGCGCCATTTTTCCAGCGATTGCTAAAATCGCGGCAAAAAAAACGCTAGGAAAACGAAAAAATACCAATAAAACATTTTAACATACTTTATATATTCTACAAATGGGATCAGGGGGATGGGAAGCAGGATGGATAGGGGAAAACACTCACCAGCCTGCAGGTCCGGTCGGCAATGTAGAGGAGCTGGCTGGGGGGCGGGATCTCCACACGGAGCTTCTGCACATGCTGCATCTTCCCCGTCCAGTACGTGAAGCTACAACAGGTATGCAGGGGGTGCCGCGAGCGTTATAGGGGGGTTCTGCGAGCGTTGATAGAGGCGGGGCGCGAGCGTTGCGAGGGGGCCGTGAGCGTTGCGAGAGGGGGGCCGTGAGCGTTGAGAGGGGGAGCCTGTGAGCGTTGCAAGGGGGGGGTGACAGTCCGAGGGGGGGTGATGACAGCCTGGTGGGCCCCTTTTCTTCATCCAAATGGCTGGGCCCCTGACAGGAGTAATAGTAGTACTGCCCTGATGGGGGCCCTGCCCGCGCATATTGCTCGATCTATGCTTTTTCGTGCTAAGTGTAAGGGTGGCGTTGGTCTCCCGGACTTTGTTTCCTACCATCAGGCCTCCCACTTGACACAAATTTTGGACTGGTTTAGGCACACTGAGATTAAAGCGTGGGTGTCTGTCACGAAGCGGGTTAGTGGACCCACTAGGCTGTACCGCCGCAGCGGGGAGGCAGCTGGCGAAACAACAGGACACCACAGAAATACAATGTCCCGCACAAGGGTACCTGAATAGTCCAGATGGCGGCCGCAGCTCTGGCACAGATGAGATGGGTGCAGCAGATGGCGCCAAACGTGGCGGATGACACAGGAGCCGCAAGTTGCGCCAGACGTGGCGGATTCCTCCGGACGTGGCAGATAACACAGGATGTGGCGGATTCCTCTGGACGTGGCAGATGACACAGGACGTGGCGGATTCCTCCAGATGTGGCAGATCACACAGGACGTGGCGGATTCCTCCAGACATGGCAGATGACACAGGACGTGGCAGATTCCTCTGGACGTGGCAGAAGACACAGGACATGGCAGATTCCTCTGGACGTGGCAGATGACAAAGGACGTGGCACGACTTGATACTAGGGCAAAGCACAGGAAACAGGAACGGGGAACAAGGTACGGGTAACAACAGGAACGGGAAACACTAAGGGACCATTTGCAAGACAGACTTGGAAAACTAACAACGCTCAGGCATCGAACTAGGCGGCTGGACCCCTCTTTCAGCCCAGGGTACTCACGGGTCAAAGGTTGTTCAAGATGTCCGGTGCGCGCACCCTGTGGGCTCCGGCGGAGGTGAGTGGATGCAAGCGCTGGCGTCTCCTGAGGAGGAGGCTGGGGCCAGCGCTTGCCGACTCGTGGCTGCGGCTGACAGCGGGAGGCTGGAGCTGACAGCCCGCAGCCACGGACATTACAGTGTCCATGGAGCAGGCCTTTCTTGAAGTTCCTTTGCAGGCCTTACCTTGGTTGGGCAACCACGTTCTCCTGTCGGTGCGGACGCACCCGACTATCAGGCCCACCCTGGCGGTTGCGTCACGGCTCTTTCCCCGGAAAGAGATTTCTCCGTCTCCCTCTCCCTTGTTTCCTATCTTGGGCAATCCTGCATTCCCACTGGGGAGGGAAGGGGGGCCCTTTCAGCTCTGGTTGAAGGCAGGTAAGGGACGTGCCCGCACACTTTATGCAGGATGAGACGTGGATGACTAGCGCACAGTTGGAATCTTTGTCTGATCCTGTCCCATTTACTACATGGCAGGTCACCCAGTTGAGACCCTTCCTCGCGTCCCTAACTAACTCATTGGCATACTCACGAGATAGTTCCCCTTTCGAACTCCTTTGCACGGGCACGGGCACGGTGTGTCACTTGTTGTCCAGACTTTATGCTCTCCTGATCTCTCCATCCAATTTGTCCACTCCTGCCTACTTGTTAAGCTGGGAGAGGGACTTGGGTCTAACATTCACTATGGAGCATAAGGATCGCTTGTTTACTATGACGCATAAATCCTCTATGGCTAGCAGGTTTCATGAGGCGGGGTTTAAGGTCCTGTCGAGATGGTATAGAGTGCCTTCCAGATTGCATGCGATGATACCTGCGGTCTCGCCGTTGTGTTGGAGATGTGGTGACCATGTGGGTATAATTCTGCACATTTTTTGGGGTTGCCCGCTCTTAACTGATTTCTGGTCTGAGGTGTTGCGCATTTCCCAGAAATGCACGGAATTCCTCCTTCCGAGATCTCTGGGCTTTTTCCTGCTCCATTTGTGTGATGTGCCATTATCCACATATCGACACTCAGTGGTTCGCCACATGGTGAATGCAGCTAGACCGTGCGTCCCCGCGCTGTGGAGACAAACTTGCCCTCCATCGGTGGGCATGTGGTTCAGCAAAATCCTGGGGATTATGAGAATGGAGGGCCTCACGGCATCAATGAGAGGATGCAACGCCAACTTTTTTAAAACATGGCGTGTTTGGATTCGGTTTCAATCTTCTGTGGAGTACAGGACCATCATAGACTCTTGAGCATAATCCCTAGGCCCATTACGTCATGTCAGTTCTCTCTCCTTCCCTTTTCCTTTCTGTCCCCTCTTCTCTTTTGTTTCTCCTTAGTTCTTTCCTGTTCTCTTACGGGTTATTATGCCTGGCTGCGGGTTCAGGGTGCATACAAGAGTTTCTCTATCAATATTGATTACAATTGTACGTTGTTATTCTTTGTGTTCTTTGCACTCCTTGTAATTCCATATGCTGGCCTGTGGGCCGATGTCAGTGCTGTTTATGTCTGCACCATTATATTTGTGTATTGAAAAACGGAAAAAAAAAGAATAAAAAAAAAAAAAGAAAAGACGGCTCCATTACGCCTGCAAACATCTGTCTATTGCTTGCAATGGGTTTTACAATGTTCTGATCAGACGTGGTGTAATTTTACGCGTTGCTGTCAAAAGACGGCACGTAAAAAGACGCCCGCGTCAAAGAAGTGCATGTCACTTCTGGGGCCGTTTTTGGAGCTGTTTTTCATTGACTCCATTGAAAAACAGCTCCAATTACGTCTGTAATTGACGCAACGAAAAACGCGAGTACTTGCAAAAACGTCTGAAATTTTTTACAATGTTCTGTTGTCACGAGCCTTAATTTTACGCGTTGCTGTCAAAATACAGTGCATAAAATGACGGCTTGTCAAAAGAAGTGCAGGACACTTCTTGGGACGTTTTTGGAGCCATTTTTCATAGACTCTATTGAAAACAGCTCCAAAAACGTCTGTAAAAAACACCGCGAAAAAACCTGCGAAAAACGCGAGGTGCTCAAAAAACGTCTGAAAATCTGGAGCTGTTTTCCCTAAGGGTATGTTCACACGCAGTGACCAAAAACGTCTGAAAATACGGAGCTGTTTTCAGGCGAAAACTGCTCCTGATTTTCAGACGTTTTTGTAGCAACTCACGTTTTTCGCGACAATGTTTACGGCCGTTTTTGGAGCTGTTTTTCAATGGAGTCAATGGAAAACGCCTCCAAAAACGTCCCAAGAAGTGACATGCACTTCTTTTGACGAGCCGTCATTTTACGCGCCTTATTTTGACAGTGACGCGTAAAATTAAGGCTCATGGGAACAGAACACCGTAAAACCCATTGAAAGCAATGGGCAGATGTTTGTAGGCGTATTAGGGTCGTTACGAACGCGGCGCTACCAAATATGTGTACTTTTTTTAACGTGTTCATTTTTTATCTATAATGAAATTCTTATTATAGGAAAAAATGCATTTTTTGTTTACACAATTTATAACTTTTATTTTTACACTTTTTTTTAACACATATTTATTACTTTATTTTTCCTTGTCCCACTAGGGGACATTTAGACTTGCAGCTTTGATCGCTGCTAGAGTACATTACACTACCTACGTAGTGTAATGTGTTCTAACTGTCATTGTGACGTGACAGTCACACTGACAGGAAGCCTCGGAGGACCGGCCGGAGGTTGCTCCTCCAGGGCTTCCGTACATGGCAACCCGCAGGTCATTGTCTGGCCTCCGATTACCACGACTAGCATCGGCAGCCCCCACAATCACTTAGTGGGGGCTGCCGATGTGCTTCAAACCCCTTAAATGTGGTTATCGCAATCGGTCGCCACATTTATGGGGTTATTTGCCGAAATCTGCGGCGATGGTCCGCTGACCGGCAAGACTGGAATGTCAGCTGTCGGGGACAGCTGACCTCCCGATTCCCAGACACTGTCCGTTAGGACAGTGTGCACTGGGAACCGCTCCGCAACTGTATGTCCTGGTTTGGAAAGCAAGCACTCTGCAGGACGTACAGTTGCGGCGCAGCGTAAAGAGGTTAAAAAATATAATATTACAGGTTATGAGTCCTAGATTCAGGAGATGGGACGTTGATCCCGGGATTTATTCTGATTGCCATATTTAGAGTCAGGGAGGAATTTTCCCCCAAATGAAGCAATTGGCATCAACCTCATGAGGTTTTTTATCTTCCTCTGGATCATCACGGTAGGATTATAGGTTGGACTTGATGGACCGGTGTCTTTTTTCAATCTTATCAACTATGTATAAAACAAATGCAAAATATTTGGGCGGAATGATGATTTATTAATGAAACTAGATGTAACGTGATGACAGCGGTTCCAGCTGGATAAGGAAACTTCTCCCTAATCTTTCTGAGCGCACAGGACCGAACTTGATTTTGGTACCAGAAATAATGCAAATGCTGTAAAAGCCTGATAGGCCGGTATCGATGATAATATCTGTTGGAGAAAACGAAAATATAAGTCATTCTGAACAAAACAACGAAAATTGAAGATTTTATGATAATTTGGAAAACTAAAGCCTTGATTCTGATTTATGGTGAATAAATAAGTGGCAGAATGTGTAATATAGATCCCTATAGCATGCAGTTACATATGTCACCCACTGACCCCCATTGTAGAAATATAATTTTTTTTTTAGTATCCCTTTGTATCAAAAACATGACCAACTACGTATTCCACTGCAGTACAAAAAGGAATGACAACATATACGTAGTCCCCGAATATATGACGAAAGGCATACATTGAACCCGTGATAGGCCATGGACACGTTTGACATATACGTCGGTGGCATTTCCTGGCATATATATATATAAAAAGCGTGGTGTGAATATAGTATAACTATGTATAGTAGAGATAAAGGACATTGAGGTTGAGGTATTTTATCATTTAGAAGGGTTTGTCGATGATGAGCTTATTAGGCTGGGTTCACACAACCTATTTTCAGACGTAAACAAGGCGTATTATGCCTCGTTTTACGTCTGAAAATAGGGCTACAATACGTCGGCAAACATCTGCCCATTCATTTGAATGGGTTTGCCGACGTACTGTGCAGACAACCTGTCATTTACGCGTCGTCGTTTGACAGCTGTCAAACGAAGACGCGTAAATTGACTGCCTCGGCAAAGAAGTGCAGGACACTTCTTTGCAATGTAATTTAAGCCGTTCTTCATTGAAGTCAATAAAGAGCAGCTCAAGATTTACGAACGTCAAAGACGCCTCACATAATGCGAGGAGGAGCTTTTACGTCTGAAACGACGCAGCTGTTTTCTCCTGAAAACAGTCTGTCTTTTCAGACGTAAAAGCCTCTCATCGTGTGCACATACCCTTACAGAGAGCTCGACTGCTCGAATCCCCAGCAATCAGTCGTGATCTTTAAGGTAACCTGGCAGCAGGTGTTTAATCACCCTGCAGCACCACCACAGGAGAAATAAGGCATTACATAGTGCCCATTGAAATCAATGGTCCGTCCATATAAACCGGCACAAGGACGTGTCCGATCCTCCAGAGTGAAAATACTCTTTGTAGTTGTTCTCCGCTCTAGCTAAATAATGAGGATTCAAAATAGGGGATCCCACTCAATGGACCCAGAATTCCAGAACATGAAAATGAGTTTTCTAAACCAGATAACTTCTTTTAAAAAATACTTTTTTCAACAGCAATAGAAACAGTCAGGTTATTTATACCCCCTTCCCACTCTGCAATTCAACTTCTAAAAATTATGGATCTCCCTCCTATTTGCTGTGATGATGAAACGTTGACAGCACAAAATGATGAAGACAATCAAAAAATAAACTCCCCTCCCCCACATTGATAAATAACAGAGACCAGAAAATTGTATCTACTAGTGACATAAAGTCTTCACCTGGGTCCTCTGTGCGCCGCATGTTAATACAAAGATGTTGTAAATCCTTGACACATTGTTGGCAATAGGCAAGAGATGAGCTTTGGGGTGAACTCAACGAGCGAGCTCCTCTGCCGAGATAAGGGTGTGCAAGGAACAGAGGGAGACCTAGTTGTGTCATCATCATGTTTCAGGTGTTATTTTCTCGCCCACTAGCCCATAGTGTTTGGAAATGACAGGCATAGAAGATGACGCCGGGCTGTAAGAAAAAACAAATTACATGGATATTAGATTTATAAAAAAAATCCCAATATATCAATCTATTCAACAATGTTAGGTTTCCAGGATATAATCCGTTATATTACCGCTGCCTGTTGTCTACTGCGCCATTTTTCCATCATCCACGTGTTTTAAAGTGGATCCGTGATCTGATCTATTCCCTCCATATCAGGGAATTCATCCGCTCCTTGAAACCACTCCATGATGTAACTGAGAGGATCGATAAGGCTGGCGTCAAGAAGAAAGACAGCCATCCAATATCCAAGGAATAGAAAGAGCTTGGTCCATAAGCCGTCATAGGGAGGCCCAAAATTATAGGACTCCAGATTCTGCAACAAATAAGGAAACGGTTATTAAAGTGTTATTGACCTTATACAAGTGAATGAATCTTATATTTATATTACAAAAAGAAACCAGAAGTATTAAAAAAGGTTATAGGAGGAGACTTCAGCCCTTCCCTCTATATTACTGTGTGCTTGATTGACAACAGATTTCCCAGGCAGCAGAGGTGGGGGGAGGGGTGAGTGGGCACATAGGAGATTGTGTCCACTAATAACAATCAGGGGCGGACAGAGACAGCAAAGCTTTTATGTAACAGCTAGTTTGTTGAGAGTGAGGTGATGGACATAAAGCCTCTTTCTAGAAAGATCTTCAGGGGCGCAGCTATAGTGGGGTGCGGAGGTAGCAGTGGCACCAAGGACCATGGAACCTGGTTCCCTAAAGGGCTCTCTGGCCCATACATAGACACCAGAATGGCACATGGGAGGGTCAGGGCTCTGATAGAGGTTTTGCTTTATGTACCAGGAGCTTCAAGTTAAGGCTCTGAAGTTCTTGGATGGTGCGCCAATTTATTTTGTGGATTGTAATACAACAATAATTATGAACCATGGAAATCATTATCAATCCTTTATATGCCATAAAGTAGGCAGTGGGAAGCACTGGTCAGGCCCTCTGTTTACTGGTCCATTGTGCAGCTGCCTATATGGTACAGTGTTCCCTATAGAGCCCCAGTGCAGCTACATATATGTTACAGTATTCCCTATAGAGTCCCAGTGCAGCTACATATATGTTACAGTATGTCCTATAGAGCCCCTATGCAGCATATATGGTCCCGTATAGTATGGTCCCTACAGAGCTCCTATGGTTCAGTATATTCACTCCTGATAACAATACTGTAATTATAATAATAATGATACTATAGAGGGTAAAAGTCGCACTCACTTTATGAATCCATATGAGGCTTTTCTGGAGCCAAGACACTTCTTCCTCTACAGGTGGAGCTGGTGTTGGAGTCTCCTGTAGTAATATAGTTATTTTATACATTTCATTATAGTTATTTTATACATTTCATTATAGTTATTTTATACATTTCATTATAGTTATTTTATACATTTCATTATAGTTATTTTATACATTTCATTATAGTTATTTTATACATTTCATTATAGTTATTTTATACATTTCTTTGTAGTTATTTTATACATTTCTTTATAGTTATTTTATACATTTCATTATAGTTATTTTATACATTTCATTATAGTTATTTTATACATTTCTTTGTAGTTATTTTATACATTTCATTATAGTTATTTTATACATTTCATTATAGTTATTTTATCACTCTCAGTAAGTCAGTAGGAGGATTGAACTATCACCGGCTCTTATATATCTTACTGATAGATTGTAATTGAACAATTATTATCTAGTAGTCAGTAGGAAGCACTGTTATTTTCTATTTAAGATGCTGGTGGGCCCTCTGTTTACAACGCCCTGTACAGCTGCACATGTAATACAGTATGCCCCATAGAGCCCCTATGCAGCAGCATATATAGTACAGTATTCCCTATAGAGCCCCTATGCAGCAGCATATATGGTACAGTATGTCCTATAGAGCCCTATGCAGCAGCATATATGGTACAATATTTCCTATAGATATCCTATGCAGCAGCATATATGGTACAGTATGAATTGTAGAGCACCTATGAGGCAGCATATATGGGACAGTATGCCCTATAGAGTCCCTATGAGGCCGCATATATGGTATAGTATGTCCTATAGAGTACATATGAGGCAGCATATATGGTACAGTATGCCCTATAGAGCCCCTATGCAGCTGTATATATGGTGCAGTATGTCCTATAGAGCCCCTATGCAGCTGTATATATGGTGCAGTATGTCCTATAGAGCCACTATGCAGCAGCATATATGGTACAGTATGTCCTATAGAGTCCCTGTGAGGCAGCATATATAGTGCAGTATGTCCTGTAGATCTCCTATGCAGCAGCATATATGGTACTATATGGCCTATAGATCTCCTATGCAGCAGTATATTTGGTACAATATTCCCTATAGAGCCCCTATGCAGCAGCAAATATGGTACAGAATGCCCTATGCAGCAGTATATATGGTACAGTGTGTCCTGTAGATCTCCTATACAGCAGTATATATGGTACAGTATGTCCTGTAGATCTCCTATACAGCAGTATATATGGTACAGTATGTCCGCCCCTGATAACAATACTACTGTATAATAATAAAAATGATACTACACTGAGGAAAAATGACACTTACTTGATAAATCCAGTTAAGGCTTCTCTGGAGCCAGGACACCTCTTTCTCTTTGGGTGGAGCTGGAGCTGGAGTTGGAGTCACCTGTAGGAATATAGTTATTTTTTCATTTTCATTCTCAGTAAGTCGGTAGGAGGATTGATCTCACACCTGCTGCTAAGTATCTGACTTATAAAGAAATGTTATCAATCCAAGTAATATGTCATCTGGATCTAAGTACAACTTCAGCAACAAGAACAATACAGAAAATAACACAAAACAGAAAAAAGAAAATCATCCCGTAACCAAACATCACAACCACCATTGTCCTCTGCTAAGTTCTCAGACTGATTCTTGTTAGGATTATGGATGTAAAGCAAATTACACTCCCCAACAAGAAGAATTATTATTCTGTGAATATCAGACTCACCCAAGAGATTTGTGTCTTCAGGAGGCCTAGGAAGGTCATGCAAGGTGACGCCTTGGGTGGATCGGGTGGTAGCGGAGTAACCTGCAATAAACAGAGTGAGCATTGAGGTCTGGGGAAGGTCAATGTCTGGTGGTGTTGTCATGTCATGGGCAAATCCTCTGTATGGGACCGTCACAGTGGTCGTTATGGCCAATAGTTATAAGGTGATAGGCTTCCCTAGGGAGAGGATTTACCCAAATATCCAATGGGCCATGGTGTGTTTACTTATGTTACATACGTGGTGGAAGACAATAGAACAATGCTTAAAATGTAATTTGTATCTGGTTTCTTAATTGTACATTTTGGTTATTTTGTAGTCACTACACGATGACTACATTGACCATAAGTCTCTTTGTTCCTTTAGATTCATATTTTTGGGAGGGATACTACTGTATATTTAATTATTTCAGTCTAGTATAACATCTCTAAAAATACTTAAAAAAGTTGGACTTACTCCGAAGATGTTCTCCTCGACCCACTCAATGACCTTCTCGATCCGAGACGGTTCCTCCTTTTGTGGGATGGGTTTTTCTATAGTAATCTGTAAAGCAAGATTGTGACTGTACATTAAATGTCTGCTCAGCGCCAATGTTCAGCCTGTAAAGCATGGACTGATTGTTTTCATACAAGGACACCAGGTAAAAAAGCAGAGGATTTACCTTTGTAGATCCTGAGTAAACTCCTCCACAACAAGTACTACACATGAGTAAAATATTGTATATAGCTCCACTTCTAAACAATAATTTCTTAACCCCTTCCCGAGATCCACTGTACATGTATGTAAGTATGGGTCCGGAACAGAGCCCACGACATGTACAGCCTGTGTCAGCTGTATATTACATTTGACACCCTGCTCTAAGGTCTGGGATCAGAGATAATTCCAATCCTGGCCATTTAACCACTAAGATGCCATGGTCAATAGTCTTCTCTGTCCCCCCATCACCCCCTGTGACGCAGGGGGCGGTGGTTTATCAGGGCAGCCGGGGAGGGCTAAATTAAGGGGATAGTATCCTATTAAAGGGGTTGTCTTAGAATTGACAATTATCACTTATCTACTGGATAGGTGATAAATGGCTGATCACTGGACGCGCCCCTGCTGGGACCGCCACCAACAGCGAGAATAGGGTTCCCGAACTGTATCTCCTTATCGCTGCTTTATTCAATGTCTATGGGACTGACGGAAACAGATGGGCGCTGTACTCAGCTGTTTCCGTTATTCCCATGGACTTTGAATGGAGCAGAAGAACGCATTCTCAACCACCCCTCTATTCAATGTCCTCCTCATTGTGGTCAAGAAGTGAGGAAAAAAACAGGGGGTTCGAGACCCACACTCAATCAATCAGTGGGGGCCCCCAGTGATCAGACAATTATCACATTTCCTGTTGTATACCCCATTTAAGCCCTGTGCAGTGAATTGTATGAACCAATCAACACACGTTTAAGTCCCCCTAGTGGAACTAAAAAAACAGAATATTATATATACATAAAATATACGTAAAATAATGTCAACAATAAAAAATAAACTTCTCACCAGGGCTACATTGAAAGGTTCCAGTAAAAAAAAAAAAAACTTACAAAAACAAGTCCTCATACGTACGCTTATGTCGATGAAAGAATAAAAATGTATGGCTCATGGAAGGAGGGAAATTACAGTAAGAAAATTTAAATGGGATGTGATGGAAAGGGTTAATATAATATAATTTCATTGTTGGAGCGAGCCAAGACAAAAGACAAGACTGCCGGGTGAACTGGGTGATTAATGGGCATAGAACATATAACATACATGGACAATATTGATAGTAAATTCTTACTCACCCCAAATACCGTCTCTCCGATATGCTCACAGCAGTCCCAAAATAGGACATAGCCGTCCTTGGGGGGCAGAGCAGCCGGTGGAGCAACCTACAATAAAAACGTAACATATTATAGAGAAAATCAGACATGACCACAATAAATGACTTATAATTGGGGGTCAGTAAATAACATAAGACCTCACGTATGCGCTGGAGGAGATTTATTCTCTGTGCATTACTTATGCCATTACTCTTTATATTAGTATGTAACTTATCTCATAACAGCCAAACCGGAGACGCCTCCATGGGTCCTTCTTTTCCATTTGGAGAAGTCTATAGTTTGACTGATATGAGCTAATTTGCATACTTTTTTTCCCCATGAAGCATTGGCTGTAAATAAGTCTCCATACATCTGCTTGCTCTCCTCAATAAGAGCCAGTACTCCCACCACACTCTTTATATTAGATTATGACTCAGCAGCGACATTTGGTCTCCTGCAGTTCGCTGTAAAATGTGTGTATCTGAAGAGGATACAACTGATGTCCAATATAAGATACAGTATAAGCGGGGCAATGATATCATCCCCCTACTCACCCCAAATATGGACTTTGTCATCCATCTGTATATGTCCGATAACTTGGACGGCTCTGCTCCAGGGGGCACTGCTAGGGCATTAGTCTAGAATAAAAAGTGAGATAGTAAATTGTAAGACAATACAAAGTACAAATGTCATAATGTAACACAGTGGTAGCCGGGGCCTAGACTGTCAACATTGTGTTTTCATAAAATGTAATAACCATTCACATTGAATAAGCCCCCGGACAACATGTGACGCTCATTGTACTAGAAAAGCCCCACTTACCATCTGTGAACCAGTCACAGGGCAGATTAGTATCGCAATAATACAAAGCTTCAACCACATCGTCAGTCGCTTTCACCTCAGTGAAATGAGCCAATATGGAGGCAGCAGAGAAAGTGACCACACTGGTGTTTATGACATCACAAGCAACACCACCTGTGACATCATAGCTGCATAGAAGGGAAAGACTGGATTATACCAGATTATACTAGATTATACCAGATTATACCAGATTATACCGGAATATACCAGATTATACTAGATTATACCAGATTATACCAGATTATACCGGAATATACCAGATTATACTAGATTATACCAGATTATACCAGTTCTGTAACACAAATGTTGAACATATTAAAATGTTTGTGAATAATGAACAATATTTACCAAGCAAAATGTGCCATAACTTTTTCAAACTTCCTAAAAAAAAGTGTTGTGGCTAGCAGAAGTTGTAAGATGCCCACATTTCTGAAAAATATAAAAGTGCTGTAGACATGTACAGCAGTCATGAGGTGAAGTAAAGAAGAGAAGAGCGCCGAACATCCCTACCAATTTCAGCCGTGTGCAACATTTTTATAAATTTGGTGCAATTTGCTCCATTTTTGGCGCCTTGTAAACAGGGGTGAACCTCGCCCCTCTGCAGCCTGAGGCGAACTATAAAAAGGCGCCCCCCCCCCCAAATCTATCAGAGTTTTCCCATTACTAGCTTTACACAAACACGCAGTATATAATTTTTTTTAAATAGGAAAACATTTGATGTTTATTTGTTAGGCCCTGTTCACATGGAGTATTTTGGCGAGTTTTTGGGTGCGGAAACCGCTCCGCAAAACTCGTTAAAAACCAGCCCAAAATGCCTCCCGAGAAAGAAGAGACATGCTCTATCTTCACGCGTTTACGCCTCTGACTCCCCATTGACATCAATGGGAGGCAGAGAAAGCGTATTTCGCTGAGTTTTTTGCCCGTAGCACTCAATGGGCGCAAGCGAAAAACGCAGCGAAAAACTCGGCGAAAAAGGGGCAAACGACTTGCAGGAAGGGACAAAATCTGCCTCAAAATCTCAAACTGAATTTTGAGGCAGAATTTTCCTCCTGCAAAAAACTCAGTGTGAACATAGCCTTAAAGTGCTGTTTGAAGTATGGAAAATATTTAAAGAATTATTCTTACTACCAATCAGTGCAGTGCAAATAGTACAGTCTGCCCTGCCCCATATCTCTCCTCGGCAGCCAGTCTCATTTGCGGCGTCACTCTCTGCAATTACATTCAGGCCAGTCCAGGACGGATCGCGCTTAGCGCTGTTTTGAAGCGGCACGTCCTGGGCTGGTTTCTTTGCTCTACCTGCTGTATTGTTGTGGTCTGCCTGTGCTGGCTCGATGCCAGTGGTGGATTAATATGATCTTAGGCCCTGGGATGTACACAAGTTATGGGCCCACATCCTACACGTAAGTCTCACCTACATGTCAAAGTACATCATATGCCACTCTGCAGACTGTCTCTTAGCCTGATCATCTGCTGCCACACTCACACTTCCCCACAGACCCCACCACAGTCATTTACATAGATTGTAAGACCAACATTACCAATAATACCCCATACTGTTACTGAATAATACCCGCATACTGTTACTGAATAATACCTCCATACTGTTACTGAATAATACCCCCATACTGTTACTGAATAATACCCCCATACTGTTACTGAATAATACCTCCATACTGTTACTGAATAATACCCCATACTGTTACTGAATAATACCACCATACTGTTACTGAATAATACCACCATACTGTTACTGAATAATACCCCATACTGTTACTGAATAATACCCCATACTGTTACTGAATAATACCCCCATACTGTTACTGAATAATACCTCTATACTGTTACTGAATAATACCCCCATACTGTTACTGAATAATACCCCATACTGTTACTGAATAATACCCCCATACTGCTACTGAATAATACCTCCCTACTGTTACTGAATAATACCCCCATACTGTTACTGAATAATACCCCGACACCATAACCACATAGTGACTGAATAATACTCCCATACTGTTACTGAATAATACCCCCATACTGTTACTGAATAATACCTCCATACTGTTACTGAATAATACCCCCATACTGTTACTGAATAATACCTCCATACTGTTACTGAATAACACCTACATACTGTTACTGAATAATACATTTATACTGTTACTGAATAATACCCCCATACTGTTACTGAATAATACCTCCATACTGTTACTGAATAATACCTCCATACTGTTACTGAATTATACCCCCATACTGTTACTGAATAATACCCCGACACCATAACCACATAGTGACTGAATAATACCCCCATACTGTTACTGAATAATACCCCCATACTGTTACTGAATAATACCCCCATACTGTTACAGAATAATACCCCCATACAGTTACTGAATAATACCCCCATACTGTTACTGAATAATACCCCATACTGTTACTGAATAATACCCCATACAGTTACTGAATAATACCCCCATACTGTTACTGAATAATACCCCCATACTGTTACTGAATAATACCCCCATACTGTTACTGAATAATACCCCCATACTGTTACTGAATAATACCCCATACTGTTACTGAATAATACCCCCATACTGTTACTGAATAATACCCCCATACTGTTACTGAATAATACCCCCATACTGTTACTGAATAATACCCCCATACTGTTACTGAATAATACCCCATACTGTTACTGAATAATATCTCCATACTGTTACTGAATAATACCCCCATACTGTTACTGAATAATACCCCCATACTGTTACTGAATAATACCCCCATACTGTTACTGAATAATACCCCCATACTGTTACTGAATAATACCCCCATACTGTTACTGAATAATACCCCATACTGTTACTGAATAATACCCCCATACTGTTACAGAATAATACCCCCATACTGTTACTGAATAATACCCCCATACTGTTACTGAATAATACCCCCATACTGTTACTGAATAATACCCCCATACTGTTACTGAATAATACCCCCATACTGTTACTGAATAATATCCCCATACTGTTACTGAATTATACCTCCATACTGTTACTGAATAATACCCCCATACTGTTACTGAATAATAACCCCATACTGTTACTGAATAATACCCCCATACTGTTACTGAATAATACCCCCATACTGTTACTGAATAATACCCCCATAATGTTACTGAATAATACCCCCATACTGTTACTGAATAATACCCCCATACTGTTACTGAATAATACCCCCATACTGTTACTGAATAATGCCTCCATACTGTTACTGAATAATACCCCCATACTGTTACTGAATAATGCCTCCATAATGTTACTGAATAATACCACCACACCATAACCACATAGTGACTGAATACCCCCATACTGTTACTGAGTAATACCCCCACACCATAATCACATAGTGACTGAATAATACCACCATACTGTTACTGAATAATACCACCATACTGTTACTGAATAATACCCCCATACTGTTACTGAATAATACCCCATACTGTTACTGAATAATACCCCATACTGTTACTGAATAATACCCCATACTGTTACTGAATAATACCTCCATACTGTTACTGAATAATACCCCCATACTGTTACTGAATAATACCCCCATACTGTTACTGACTAATACCCCCATACTGTTACTGACTAATACCCCATACTGTTACTGAATAATACCCCCATACTGTTACTGAATAATACCCCATACTGTTACTGAATAATACCCCATACTGTTACTGAATAATACCCCATACTGTTACTGAATAATACCCCATACTGTTACTGAATAATACCCCCATACTGTTACTGAATAATATCCCCATACTGTTACTGAATAATACCCCATACTGTTACTGAATAATACCCCCATACTGTTACTGAATAATACACCCATACTGTTACTGAATAATACCCCCATACTGTTACTGAATAATACCCCCATACTGTTACTGAATAATACCCCCATACTGTTACTGAATAATACCTCCATACTGTTATTGAATAATACCCCCATACTGTTACTGAATAATACCCCCATAATGTTACTGAATAATACCCCCATACTGTTACTGAATAATACCCCCATACTGTTACTGAATAATACCCCATACTGTTACTGAATAATACCCCCATAATGTTACTGAATAATACCCCCATACTGTTACTGATTAATACCCCCATACTGTTACTGAATAATACCCCCATATTGTTACTGAATAATACCCCCATACTGTTACTGAATAATACCCCCATAATGTTACTGAATAATACCCCCATAATGTTACTGAATAATACCCCCATACTGTTACTGAATATTACCCCCATACTGTTACTGAATAATACCTCCATACTGTTACTGAATAATACCCCCATACTGTAACTGAATAATACCTCCATACTGTTACTGAATAATACCCCCATACTGTTACTGAATAATACCCCTATACTGTTACTGAATAATACCTCCATACTGTTACTGAATAATACCTCCATACTGTTACTGAATAATACCCCCATACTGTTACTGAATAATACCCCCATACTGTTACTAAATAATACCCCATACTGTTACTGAATAATACCTACATACTGTTACTGAATAATACCTCCATACTGTTACTGAATAATACCCCCATACTGTTACTGAATAATACCCCTATACTGTTACTGAATAATACCTCCATACTGTTACTGAATAATACCTCCATACTGTTACTGAATAATACCCCCATACTGTTACTGAATAATACCCCCATACTGTTACTAAATAATACCCCATACTGTTACTGAATAATACCTCCATACTGTTACTGAATAATACATTTATACTGTTACTGAATAATACCCCCATACTGTTACTGAATAATACCTCCATACTGTTACTGAATAATACCTCCATACTGTTACTGAATTATACCCCCATACTGTTACTGAATAATACCTCCATACTGTTATTGAATAATACCTCCATACTGTTACTGAATAATACCTCCATACTGTTACTGAATAATACCCCATACTGTTACTGAATAATACCACCATACTGTTACTGAATAATACCCCATACTGTTACTGAATAATACCCCATACTGTTACTGAATAATACCCCGACACCATAACCACATAGTGACTGAATAATACCCCCATACTGTTACTGAATAATACCCCCATACTGTTACAGAATAATACCCCCATACTGTTACTGAATAATACCCCCATACTGTTACTGAATAATACCCCATACTGTTACTGAATAATACCCCATACAGTTACTGAATAATACCCCCATACTGTTACTGAATAATACCCCCATACTGTTACTGAATAATACCCCCATACTGTTACTGAATAATACCCCCATACTGTTACTGAATAATACCCCATACTGTTACTGAATAATACCCCCATACTGTTACTGAATAATACCCCCATACTGTTACTGAATAATACCCCCATACTGTTACTGAATAATACCCCATACTGTTACTGAATAATACCCCCATACTGTTACTGAATAATACCCCCATACTGTTACTGAATAATACCCCCATACTGTTACTGAATAATACCCCCATACTGTTACTGAATAATACCCCCATACTGTTACTGAATAATACCCCCATACTGTTACTGAATAATACCCCATACTGTTACTGAATAATACCCCCATACTGTTACAGAATAATACCCCCATACTGTTACTGAATAATACCCCCATACTGTTACTGAATAATACCCCCATACTGTTACTGAATAATACCCCCATACTGTTACTGAATAATACCCCCATACTGTTACTGAATAATATCCCCATACTGTTACTGAATTATGCCTCCATACTGTTACTGAATAATACCCCCATACTGTTACTGAATAATAACCCCATACTGTTACTGAATAACACCCCCATACTGTTACTGAATAATACCCCCATACTGTTACTGAATAATACCCCCATGTTACTGAATAATACCCCCATACTGTTACTGAATAATACCCCCATACTGTTACTGAATAATACCCCCATACTGTTACTGAATAATGCCTCCATACTGTTACTGAATAATACCCCCATACTGTTACTGAATAATGCCTCCATAATGTTACTGAATAATACCACCACACCATAACCACATAGTGACTGAATACCCCCATACTGTTACTGAGTAATACCCCCACACCATAATCACATAGTGACTGAATAATACCACCATACTGTTACTGAATAATACCACCATACTGTTACTGAATAATACCCCCATACTGTTACTGAATAATACCCCATACTGTTACTGAATAATACCCCATACTGTTACTGAATAATACCCCATACTGTTACTGAATAATACCTCCATACTGTTACTGAATAATACCCCCATACTGTTACTGAATAATACCCCCATACTGTTACTGACTAATACCCCCATACTGTTACTGACTAATACCCCATACTGTTACTGAATAATACCCCCATACTGTTACTGAATAATACCCCATACTGTTACTAAATAATACCCCATACTGTTACTGAATAATACCCCATACTGTTACTGAATAATACCCCATACTGTTACTGAATAATACCCCCATACTGTTACTGAATAATATCCCCATACTGTTACTGAATAATACCCCATACTGTTACTGAATAATACCCCCATACTGTTACTGAATAATACACCCATACTGTTACTGAATAATACCCCATACTGTTACTGAATAATACCTCCATACTGTTACTGAATAATACCCCCATACTGTTACTGAATAATACCCCATACTGTTACTGAATAATACCCCCATACTGTTACTGAATAATACCCCCATACTGTTACTGAATAATACCCCCATACTGTGACTGAATAATACCCCATAATGTTACTGAATAATACCCCATACTGTTGCTGAATAATACCTCCATACTGTTACTGAATAATACCCCCATACTGTTACTGAATAATACCCCCATAATGTTACTGAATAATACCCCATACTGTTACTGAATAATACCCCCATACTGTTACTGAATAATACCCCCATACTGTTACTGAATAATACCCCCATACTGTTACTGAATAATACCCCCATACTGTTACTGAATAATACCCCCATAATGTTACTGAATAATACCCCCATACTGTTACTGATTAATACCCCCATACTGTTACTGAATAATACCCCCATATTGTTACTGAATAATACCCCCATACTGTTACTGAATAATACCCCCATAATGTTACTGAATAATACCCCCATAATGTTACTGAATAATACCCCCATACTGTTACTGAATATTACCCCCATACTGTTACTGAATAATACCTCCATACTGTTACTGAATAATACCCCCATACTGTAACTGAATAATACCTCCATACTGTTACTGAATAATACCCCCATACTGTTACTGAATAATACCTCCATACTGTTACTGAATAATACCTCCATACTGTTACTGAATAATACCCCCATACTGTTACTGAATAATACCCCTATACTGTTACTGAATAATACCTCCATACTGTTACTGAATAATACCTCCATACTGTTACTGAATAATACCCCCATACTGTTACTGAATAATACCCCCATACTGTTACTGAATAACACCTCCATACGGTTACTGAATAATACCCCCATACTGTTACTGAATAATACCACCATACTGTTACTGAATAATATCTCCATACTGTTACTGAATAATACCCCCATACTGTTACTGAATAATACCCCCATACTGTTACTGAATAACACCTCCATACGGTTACTGAATAATACCCCCATACTGTTACTGAATAATACCACCATACTGTTACTGAATAATGCCTCCATACTGTTACTGAATAATACCACCACACCATAAACACATAGTGACTGAATACCCCCATACTGTTACTGAGCAATACCCCCACATCATAATCACAGAGTGACTGAATAATACCCCCATACTGTTACTGAATAATACCACCATACTGTTACCGAATAATACCCCTATACTGTTACTGAATAATACCCCCATACTGTTACTGAATAATACCACCATACTGTTACTGAATAATACCCCCATACTGTTACTGAATAATACCTCCATAATGTTACTGAATAATACCACCACACCATAACCACATAGTGACTGAATACCCCCATACTGTTACTGAGTAATACCGCCACACCATAATCACATAGTGACTGAATATTACCCCCGTACTGTTACTGAATAATACCACCATACTGTTACTGAATAATACCCCCATACTGTTACTGAATAATACCACCACACCATAACCACATAGTGACTGAATAATACCCCCATACTGTTACTGAATAATACCACCATACTGTTACTGAATAATACCTCCATACTGTTACTGAATAATACCCCCATACTGTTACTGAATAATACCCCCATACTGTTACTGAATAATACCCCCATACTGATACTGAATAATACCACCACACCATAACCACATAGTGACTGAATAATACCCCCATACTGTTACTGAATAATACCGCCACACCATAACCACATAGTGACTGAATAATACCCCATACTGTTACTGAATAATACCCCCATATTGTTACGGAATAATACCTCCATACTGTTACTGAATAATACCCCCATACTGTTATTGAATAATACTCCCATACTGTTACTGAATAATACCCCCATACTGTTACTGAATAATACCCCCATACGGTTACTGAATAATACCCCCATATGGTTACTGAATAATACCTCCATACTGTTACTGAATAATACCCCCATATTGTTACTGAATAATACCCCCATACTGTTACTGAATAATACCCCCATACTGTTACTGAATAATACCCCCATACTGTTACTGAATAATACCCCCATACTGTTACTGAATAATACCCCATACTGTTACTGAATAATACCCCATACTGTTACTGAATAATACCCCATACTGTTACTGAATAATACCCCCATACTGTTACTGAATAATATCCCCATACTGTTACTGAATAATACCCCATACTGTTACTGAATAATACCCCCATACTGTTACTGAATAATACACCCATACTGTTACTGAATAATACCCCCATACTGTTACTGAATAATACCCCCATACTGTTACTGAATAATACCCCCATACTGTTACTGAATAATACCTCCATACTGTTATTGAATAATACCCCCATACTGTTACTGAATAATACCCCCATAATGTTACTGAATAATACCCCATACTGTTACTGAATAATACCCCCATACTGTTACTGAATAATACCCCCATACTGTTACTGAATAATACCCCATACTGTTACTGAATAATACCCCCATAATGTTACTGAATAATACCCCCATACTGTTACTGATTAATACCCCCATACTGTTACTGAATAATACCCCCATATTGTTACTGAATAATACCCCCATACTGTTACTGAATAATACCCCCATAATGTTACTGAATAATACCCCCATAATGTTACTGAATAATACCCCCATACTGTTACTGAATATTACCCCCATACTGTTACTGAATAATACCTCCATACTGTTACTGAATAATACCCCCATACTGTAACTGAATAATACCTCCATACTGTTACTGAATAATACCCCCATACTGTTACTGAATAATACCCCTATACTGTTACTGAATAATACCTCCATACTGTTACTGAATAATACCTCCATACTGTTACTGAATAATACCCCCATACTGTTACTGAATAATACCCCCATACTGTTACTAAATAATACCCCATACTGTTACTGAATAATACCTACATACTGTTACTGAATAATACCTCCATACTGTTACTGAATAATACCCCCATACTGTTACTGAATAATACCCCTATACTGTTACTGAATAATACCTCCATACTGTTACTGAATAATACCTCCATACTGTTACTGAATAATACCCCCATACTGTTACTGAATAATACCCCCATACTGTTACTAAATAATACCCCATACTGTTACTGAATAATACCTCCATACTGTTACTGAATAATACATTTATACTGTTACTGAATAATACCCCCATACTGTTACTGAATAATACCTCCATACTGTTACTGAATAATACCTCCATACTGTTACTGAATTATACCCCCATACTGTTACTGAATAATACCTCCATACTGTTATTGAATAATACCTCCATACTGTTACTGAATAATACCTCCATACTGTTACTGAATAATACCCCATACTGTTACTGAATAATACCACCATACTGTTACTGAATAATACCCCATACTGTTACTGAATAATACCCCATACTGTTACTGAATAATACCCCGACACCATAACCACATAGTGACTGAATAATACCCCCATACTGTTACTGAATAATACCCCCATACTGTTACAGAATAATACCCCCATACTGTTACTGAATAATACCCCCATACTGTTACTGAATAATACCCCATACTGTTACTGAATAATACCCCATACAGTTACTGAATAATACCCCCATACTGTTACTGAATAATACCCCCATACTGTTACTGAATAATACCCCCATACTGTTACTGAATAATACCCCCATACTGTTACTGAATAATACCCCATACTGTTACTGAATAATACCCCCATACTGTTACTGAATAATACCCCCATACTGTTACTGAATAATACCCCCATACTGTTACTGAATAATACCCCATACTGTTACTGAATAATACCCCCATACTGTTACTGAATAATACCCCCATACTGTTACTGAATAATACCCCCATACTGTTACTGAATAATACCCCCATACTGTTACTGAATAATACCCCCATACTGTTACTGAATAATACCCCCATACTGTTACTGAATAATACCCCATACTGTTACTGAATAATACCCCCATACTGTTACAGAATAATACCCCCATACTGTTACTGAATAATACCCCCATACTGTTACTGAATAATACCCCCATACTGTTACTGAATAATACCCCCATACTGTTACTGAATAATACCCCCATACTGTTACTGAATAATACCCCCATACTGTTACTGAATAATATCCCCATACTGTTACTGAATTATGCCTCCATACTGTTACTGAATAGTACCCCCATACTGTTACTGAATAATAACCCCATACTGTTACTGAATAACACCCCCATACTGTTACTGAATAATACCCCCATACTGTTACTGAATAATACCCCCATAATGTTACTGAATAATACCCCCATACTGTTACTGAATAATACCCCCATACTGTTACTGAATAATACCCCCATACTGTTACTGAATAATGCCTCCATACTGTTACTGAATAATACCCCCATACTGTTACTGAATAATGCCTCCATAATGTTACTGAATAATACCACCACACCATAACCACATAGTGACTGAATACCCCCATACTGTTACTGAGTAATACCCCCACACCATAATCACATAGTGACTGAATAATACCACCATACTGTTACTGAATAATACCACCATACTGTTACTGAATAATACCCCCATACTGTTACTGAATAATACCCCATACTGTTACTGAATAATACCCCATACTGTTACTGAATAATACCCCATACTGTTACTGAATAATACCTCCATACTGTTACTGAATAATACCCCCATACTGTTACTGAATAATACCCCCATACTGTTACTGACTAATACCCCCATACTGTTACTGACTAATACCCCATACTGTTACTGAATAATACCCCCATACTGTTACTGAATAATACCCCATACTGTTACTAAATAATACCCCATACTGTTACTGAATAATACCCCATACTGTTACTGAATAATACCCCATACTGTTACTGAATAATACCCCCATACTGTTACTGAATAATATCCCCATACTGTTACTGAATAATACCCCATACTGTTACTGAATAATACCCCCATACTGTTACTGAATAATACACCCATACTGTTACTGAATAATACCCCATACTGTTACTGAATAATACCTCCATACTGTTACTGAATAATACCCCCATACTGTTACTGAATAATACCCCATACTGTTACTGAATAATACCCCCATACTGTTACTGAATAATACCCCCATACTGTTACTGAATAATACCCCCATACTGTGACTGAATAATACCCCATAATGTTACTGAATAATACCCCATACTGTTACTGAATAATACCTCCATACTGTTACTGAATAATACCCCCATACTGTTACTGAATAATACCCCCTTAATGTTACTGAATAATACCCCATACTGTTACTGAATAATACCCCCATACTGTTACTGAATAATACCCCCATACTGTTACTGAATAATACCCCCATACTGTTACTGAATAATACCCCCATACTGTTACTGAATAATACCCCCATAATGTTACTGAATAATACCCCCATACTGTTACTGATTAATACCCCCATACTGTTACTGAATAATACCCCCATATTGTTACTGAATAATACCCCCATACTGTTACTGAATAATACCCCCATAATGTTACTGAATAATACCCCCATAATGTTACTGAATAATACCCCCATACTGTTACTGAATATTACCCCCATACTGTTACTGAATAATACCTCCATACTGTTACTGAATAATACCCCCATACTGTAACTGAATAATACCTCCATACTGTTACTGAATAATACCCCCATACTGTTACTGAATAATACCTCCATACTGTTACTGAATAATACCTCCATACTGTTACTGAATAATACCCCCATACTGTTACTGAATAATACCCCTATACTGTTACTGAATAATACCTCCATACTGTTACTGAATAATACCTCCATACTGTTACTGAATAATACCCCCATACTGTTACTGAATAATACCCCCATACTGTTACTGAATAACACCTCCATACGGTTACTGAATAATACCCCC
Source organism: Rhinoderma darwinii (assembly GCF_050947455.1). Lineage (NCBI taxonomy): Eukaryota > Metazoa > Chordata > Amphibia > Anura > Rhinodermatidae > Rhinoderma > Rhinoderma darwinii. The sequence goes on from NC_134691.1 coordinate 19,436,359, forward strand.
ATACTGTTACTGAATAATACCACCATACTGTTACTGAATAATATCTCCATACTGTTACTGAATAATACCCCCATACTGTTACTGAATAATACCCCCATACTGTTACTGAATAACACCTCCATACGGTTACTGAATAATACCCCCATACTGTTACTGAATAATACCACCATACTGTTACTGAATAATGCCTCCATACTGTTACTGAATAATACCACCACACCATAAACACATAGTGACTGAATACCCCCATACTGTTACTGAGCAATACCCCCACATCATAATCACATAGTGACTGAATAATACCCCCATACTGTTACTGAATAATACCACCATACTGTTACCGAATAATACCCCTATACTGTTACTGAATAATACCCCCATACTGTTACTGAATAATACCACCATACTGTTACTGAATAATACCCCCATACTGTTACTGAATAATACCTCCATAATGTTACTGAATAATACCACCACACCATAACCACATAGTGACTGAATACCCCCATACTGTTACTGAGTAATACCGCCACACCATAATCACATAGTGACTGAATATTACCCCCGTACTGTTACTGAATAATACCACCATACTGTTACTGAATAATACCCCCATACTGTTACTGAATAATACCACCACACCATAACCACATAGTGACTGAATAATACCCCCATACTGTTACTGAATAATACCACCATACTGTTACTGAATAATACCTCCATACTGTTACTGAATAATACCCCCATACTGTTACTGAATAATACCCCCATACTGTTACTGAATAATACCCCCATACTGATACTGAATAATACCACCACACCATAACCACATAGTGACTGAATAATACCCCCATACTGTTACTGAATAATACCGCCACACCATAACCACATAGTGACTGAATAATACCCCATACTGTTACTGAATAATACCCCCATATTGTTACGGAATAATACCTCCATACTGTTACTGAATAATACCCCCATACTGTTATTGAATAATACTCCCATACTGTTACTGAATAATACCCCCATACTGTTACTGAATAATACCCCCATACGGTTACTGAATAATACCCCCATATGGTTACTGAATAATACCTCCATACTGTTACTGAATAATACCCCCATATTGTTACTGAATAATACCCCCATACTGTTACTGAATAATACCCCCATACTGTTACTGAATAATACCCCCATACTGTTACTGAATAATACCACCATACTCTTACTGAATAATACTCCCATACTGTTACTGAATAATACCCCCATACTGTTACTGAATAATATCCCCATACTGTTACTGAATTATACCACCATACTGTTACTGAATAATACCTCCATACTGTTACTGAATAATACCCCCATACTGTTACTGAATAATACCCCCATACTGTTACTGAATAATATCCCCATACTGTTACTGAATAATACCACCATACTGTTACTGAATAATACCACCGCACCATAACCACATAGTGACTGAATAATACCATCATACTGTTTCTGAGTAATACCACCACACCATAACCACATAGTGACTGAATAATACCTCCATACTGTTACTGAATAATACCCCCATACTGTTACTGAATAATACCCCCATACTGATACTGAATAATACCACCGCACCATAACCACATAGTGACTGAATAATACCATCATACTGTTTCTGAGTAATACCGCCATACCATAACCACATAGTGACTGAATAATACCCCCATACTGTTACTGAATAATATCCCCATACTGTTACTGAATAATACCCCCATAATGTTACTGAATAATACCCCCATACTGTTACTGAATAATACCGCCACACCATAACCACATAGTGACTGAATAATACCGCCATGTACTGTGTGTGTGTGTATGTATATATATATATATATATATATATATATATATATATATATAATGCTGCCATATATTGTAAATATAGAGTCCAACTTATGCTGTAAGTATAATTAACAAAATCACTTTATACTCTGTACATTATATAGCGGTGTTATAGGTGTGTACACATATAATACCACTACATATTGTCCGTATAAAAAATACTGCTCTAACTGTAGACATATAGTACCATTATATTCACTGCACACCTATTATACTGCTATATACTACACTCACATATAATACCGCTATATACTGCATACACCTATAATCAGGGGCATAGGTAAAGGCTCATGGGCCCCGATGCAAAAGTTCTTATTGGGTCCCCCCCACCCACAAACTTCTCGTGGCCGACAGTCTGCAGCTTTCAGTTGCATTGCTGGGTCTCCTAAGTGACCCAACAATCCAGCACTAGCAGCCGGGGGCGTCACTAAGGGCTTAAAATGTCAGGGGAAATAGCCCCAATACATATGTGTCTGCCCAAAAAAATGTGTGTGTGTGTGTATAGCACTACGACCCTATAAACTATGGATAGGATACATTGGCTCAGCAGACAGTATCACACATGATAGTATTAGATACAGAGGCCCAGCAGACAGTATCACACATAATAGGATTAGATACAATGGCTCAGCAGACACTATCACACATGATAGGATTAGATACACAGCTCAGCAGACAATATCACACATGATGGGATTAGATATAAGGCCCAGCAGAGTTTCACACATGATGGGATTAGATATACAGCTCAGCAGACAGTATCACACATGATAGGATTAGATACAGTGGCTGAGCTGACAGTATCACACATGATAGGATTAGATATAAGGCCCAGCAAATTTTCACACATGATGGGATTAGATACACAGCTCAGCAGACAGTATTACACATGATAGGATTAGAGATAGGGCTCAGCAGACAGTGTCACACATGATAGGATTAGATACACAGCTCAGTAGACAGTATCACACATGATAGGATTAGATACAGTGGCTCAGCAGACAGTATCACACGATAGGATTAGATAAAGTGGCTCAGCAGACAGTATTACACATGATAGGATTAGATACACAGCTCAGCAGACAGTATCACACATGATAGGATTAGATACGATGGCTCAGCAGACAGTATCACACATGATAGGATAAGATATAAGGCCCAGCAGAGTTTCACACATGATGGGATTAGATACAATGGCTCAGCAGACAGTATCACACATGATAGGATTATATATAAGGCCCAGAAGAGTTTCACACATGATGGGATTAGATACACAGCTCAGCAGACAGTATCACACATGATAGGATTAGATACAGTGGCTCAGCAGACAGTATCACACGATAGGATTTTTAGATACAGTGGCTCAGCAGACAGTATCACACATGATAGGATTAGATACACAGCTCAGCAGACAGTATCACACATGATAGAATTAGATACACAGCTCAGCAGACAGTATCACACATTATAGGATTAGATACAAAGCTCAGCAGACAGTATCACACATGATAGGATTAGATACAGGACTCAGCTCGCTGACATTGCGGCTCCAGCGCTGGACCCAGGAAAGGTAAGAATAATCATTGTTTTGCTTTTTTATGTGTTTCTAATTATTTTTGTGTGTTTGTGTTTTTTTACAGGTTCGGTTGTTGGACTTCGGATTCGAGGACAATTTCAATGACAGCGTTTTTTTATTCTCAATAAAATGGTTAATGGGGGTTGTGTTTTTTTATTTCAATAAAATGTTTTTTCTATGTGCTTGTACTTTTTTAAACTTTATTATTACCGCCTTAGTAATGGCCGCTGGCTGATTGACAACCTCCATTACTAAGGCGGGGCTTAAAGAGGCTCTGTCACCAGATTCTCAAACCCCTATCTCCTATTGCATGTGATCGGCGCTGCAATGTAGATAACAGCAACGTTTTTTTTAAAAAAACTTTCATTTTTGGCCAAGTTATGAGCAATTTTATATTTATGTAAATGAGCTTTGAAATGGACAACTGGGCGTTTTTTTTTCGTTATGTCCAACTGGGCTTGTATTGTGTTTTTAACTGGGCGTGTTTATGTGTATGACGCTGACCAATCAGTGACCAGTCAGCGCCATACACTCCTCAACATCTGCACGTTCCTCTCCTGAAATATTCTGTGCTGCTGTGAACTCTGCTCTTACCATTACGTAGCTCTCAGTCTGTTACCTCTCCTCCACTCCTGTCCTCAATAACACCTTCACATGATTGGCAAGTCACCACCCCGCACAAGAGCCGCACGCTCATCTCCTGAAATACTCTGTGCTGCCTTAAACTCTGTGGACAGGTCAGGATCCTGTTTTTTTTAAATGCTGCTGGGGAACCTGCTCGATCCACTATATAAGGCTGCACCTCCATCCTCTTCTGCCCCAGTCACTTATTCCCAAGCACTGTAAACTTTCAGATTGGTTGCGCTGTGAATATTCGGAGAACATGATTGGTTTATGTGCAGGGTAATGAACATACAGACAAGCAGTAGAAGACTGACTAAGGGCTGAGCATTTCATTGAATTCAGTCTTCTACTGCTTGTCTGTATGTTCATTACCCTGCACATAAACCAATCACGTTCTCCGAATATTCACAGCGCAACCAATCTGAAAGTTTACAGTGCTTGGGAATAAGTGACTGGGGCAGAAGAGGATGGAGGTGCAGCCTTATATAGTGGATCGAGCGGGTTCCCCAGCAGCATTTAAAAAAAACAGGATCCTGACCTGTCCACAGAGTTTAAGGCAGCACAGAGTATTTCAGGAGATGAGCGTGCAGATGTTGAGGAGTGTATGACGCTGACTGGTCACTGATTGGTCAGCGTCATACACATAAACACGCCCAGTTAAAAACACAATAAAAGCCCAGTTGGACATAACGAAAAAAAAACGCCCAGTTGTCCATTTCAAAGCTCATTTGCATAAATATAAAATTGCTCATAACTTGGCCAAAAATGAACGTTTTTAAAAAGAAAATGTTGCTGTTATCTACATTGCAGCGCCGATCACATGCAATAGGAGATAGGGGTTTGAGAATCTGGTGACAGCGCCTCTTTAATGTTAGCAGGTGCAGAGGCTAACACTAACCCCCATTATTACCCCGGTACCCACCGCCACCAGGGGTACTGGGAAGAGCCGGGTACGAACCAGTACCCGACCATCTGCAGTGACGGCCAGACACCGGGGCGGCCGTAGGCTGGAAGTATTAGGCTGGGGAAGGCCAAAAACAGTGGCCCCTACCACCCTGGTAATGCTGCCTGCTGCTGCTGTGTTGTATCTGGCTGGTTATGAAAATTAGGGTGGACCCCACATCGTTCTTTCCAATTATTTTGTATTTTATTTTTTTTAAATGACGTGGGGTCCCCACCATTTTTCATAACCAGCCAGATACAATAAAGCAGCAGCAGCCTAGCATTACCAGGGTGGGAAGGGCCACTGTATAAAGCCTTCCACAGCCTGCGGCCGCCCCATTGCCCGACCATCACTACAGATGGTCAAGTACTGGATGGTACCCGGCTCTTCCCAGCACCCCTGGTGGCGGTGGGTAACGGGGTAATAATGGGGGTTAGTGTTAGCCTCTGCACCGGCTAACACTAAGCCCCGCCTTAGCAATGGACGCTGTCAATCAGCCAGCGGCCATTAGTAAGGCGGTAGTAATAAAGTTTTAAAAAAAACACAAAGACATAGAAAAAATATTTTATTGAAATAAAAATAAACCACACAACCTTCATTAACCATTTTATTGATAATAAAAAAAAGCCGTCATCGAAGTAGTCCTGGAATCTAAAATCTTGTGTAAGAAAACACACAAAAACCGATTACTAACACGTGTTAGGCTTAGATACAGGGCCCATGTGTGATACTGTCTGTGGGACCCTGTATCTAAGCCTACCACAAGGTAGGCTTAGATACAGGGTCAGGCAGACAGTAATCTTATACAGTAATACAGGGCCCATCAGACAGGATCACACATGGGCCATGTATCTAAGCCTACCATGTGATTGGCTTAGATACAGGGTCCAGTAGACAGCATCACACAATCTGTGATCCTGTCTCATGGGCCCTCTAAACCTGCTACATCGTAGGCTTAAAGGACTTGCCCAGTCCCTAAACATTGATGGCCTATCCTCAGGATAGGCCATCAATAGCTGATGTGTCGGGGTCCGTCTCCCGGGACCCGCCAATCAGCTGTTTTGAAGGGGCCGCAGCACTCGTAGGAGAGCTGCTTCCCCTTCATTTCCCTTACTCGCTCACACTGTGAATCGCCGACACCGATTCACAGTGTGACCGGAATGAAGTGACCGGAATGAAGGGGAAGCAGCTCTCGTACGAACACTGCGGCCCCTTCGAAACAGCTGATTGGCGGGTCCCGAGAGTCGGACCCCGCCAATCAGCTTCAGCAGACGGATATTAATCTTACCCTCCTCTTCAGCCGCGGTGGAAGTTCTGTCCTGACTCTATCCAGGATCACTATGTTGTGCGCGGCGCATAGCGGTGTGACGTCATGCGCTGCGCACAGTACTTGACGTCAGGACCTCCACTGCGCTCCGGAACCAGGAGGGTAAGTACTGTCAGTTACTATAGTAACAGGGGCCCGCGGCCCGAGTTACTATAGTAACTTTTTATTGATGTGGTGCGGGGGCCTGCGGGCCCCACTGGCTTCGGGGCCCGGTCGCAATTGCGACCGCTGCGACCCCTACAGCTACGCCACTGCCTATTATATTGCAACATACATTACGCACAATACTGCTACACAGTCTACACACACAATACCAGTATATACACTATATACTCTACACATCAGTTTTCCCACTATTTACACAAAAGCACAGCAAAAACAGTTTCTAAATTATTGCTGCAAAACGACAATGTGTGAATGTCCTTACAGTATCATATGTACACGAGAATCATATTTCCACATACACACAGATTATATATACATATATACACACACACATATATATATATATATATATATATATATATATATATAACACACACATTTACACACTCATACAAACACTTACCTTCTATGTAGGACCTCTAATGCAGACAGTCTCATATATAGACGAGAATCATATATATATATATATATATATATATATATATATATATATATATATATATACACACACACACATTTACACACTCATACACACACTTACCTTCTATGTGGGATCTCTCATGCAGTCTCTTGAAGCAGCAGAGGCATCCCAGGACAGCAGATATAACCAGCTGCAAAAGTAGCTGGTCTGCTAGACAAATAGGGGGACACAGCACACAAAAGGAGGGGGGCAGAAGAGAGGGAAGCAAAGGGACACAGGAGAGGAGGGGGATACAGGGGACACATGAGAGGACTAGACACAGAGCTTCCTCTCTGCAGAGGCTGAGGCTGTGAACTCTCCCCTCCCCCTCTTCTCTGCACCGACTGCTTCAGACGAAAGGGAGAGAGAGGGAGAGGACGTAGCTTGTATTCAAAGCAGTCCACCGCTCACCTCATTCGTCTGGTCACTTGCTTGAGGAGACGACCGCTCCTCCTGCAGACCTGCTCCTCTCTGGTGGCGTGTGATTCATACAGCGTCAGAGAGGAGCAGGAGTGTTCTCACAGACGGGCACGTCTGCTAAGCAAAATAATCCCTCTCCCCGGTCCAGTCCGTCTCTGGCTCAAAATGCCGCCCCCACTTTCAGCTGGGCTGCGCCGCCTGATTCTGTCGGCTCACTTTGCCTCATGGTAGATGCGGCACTTGACCTGCCTAGGTAGAGTCGTGTGTTAACCTTAGACCATACTATCCCCCACCCCCATTTAGTAACGACACATGACACCGAGGTTGGATGTGAAATGGCCACAGCAGCCGTTTATTAATTTCACAGTTTTATAAAAACAATTTAAATCCGAAACATTCGGATAACTAGTTAGGAATCCACCCGAGAATTCCTCCTAATAATTCACATGACCCAACATGGGTCAGAATCATAAATAACAATTAAACGTTAACATTAACCCGAGCAGAGGAAGTCCTTGAAGCCCCTTCAGATGTTCCTTTCAAGAACACACCGAATTAGCCATCTGCAAACCACTAATTACCTCCAGCCGTAAACCAGCTCGGAAGCACCGTTCACCTCTGCAGATGGCTCCAACCACTAGAAGTCCACTTCAAGGGGATAACACCCGATGAAGCCCTCAAGTGATATACCGACCACTAGAAGTCCACTTCAAAGGGATAACACCCGATGAAGCCTTCAAGTGACATACCTTCTACCAGAAGACCACTTCAAAGGGATAACACCCGATGAAGTCTTCAACCATGTACCTTTTTTGGGGGACGCATACCCCCGATGCGACCCCCCCACCATTTTGTACTGACTGGCCTCAAGGACTCCCCCCGCCACCGCGAAACAGGCCTTGACCACCTTAAGCCTGTGAGTTCCTCCACACCACCACCGCCCTTTCTATGCCTTCTGCTATAGCCAAGCTCCAAATATCAATGCCAACCTCGGTCAGATGAACCCCGTCACTTCTCCAGAAATTCCCCAATCCTGACTCCAAATCCCTATGCCTCACGCAAATGCCCCCGTTCTTTGCCACAAAACGGGACACCGCCCGGTTAACTTTTATCCGAGCCTTATTGACTCTCTCCACCGATCTAGCTAACCGCCAATGCTTCCTTGGGACTATGTCCGACCACACTACCACCAACTTGGGATAAGATACCCACAAACACAACAAATCATGTTTGATATCCCGCACCAACTCACGAAAAGGGCGGACTCCTAAGTCATTCCCACCCACGTGCAACACTAAAACCTCCGGAACCCTATCAAGCCGCACATATGTCTGGAATTCCGCCAACACCCTGTTCCACGACATACCTCTAAACCCCAGCCAATGCACAACCGCATCCTGTCGCGGAATGCGCAACTGGCGACCATCCGGGCGGACGTCCGCCCTCAAAGCCCCCCAGTGCACGTACGAATGACCCATCAACCACACCAGACAAGGAGGCGAATCTGAAACGGAAAACACAGTTAGGCACCACCATAACATTCGCAAGCATAAACAACAAAATTACAACATATGGGGGCGGACATAGGACTTAAACCTTTTAGACTCCCAACGACCAATACGCCTCACCCCCTCATCATCCAACCCCCAGCGCCCTGCTTCCGTTGCTGCGCCAATCCGGAAGGAATGAGATGAATATGAGCCTGCCGCAACCCCCACCGCCGTCAAACATTTTTTAAAAACAGCTCCAAACTGAAACCTGGACAAGAACGACCCGTCCACATGACGTAACAAAGGCAAATCTGGAGACCCCCTGTTTTTTGTAAAACCCCGCATGCACTCTACTGGGCACATGACCGACCCCGGGAGAGCGAACAAAACTATCAGTTTTCCCTTCCCTAATTGGTCAGTTTTTGATCTACGCAACCATACCTCCAGCCGATCTGCAAAAAGGCTCACCTCCCCAGATCTCAGCCCCCCTGCCTGTTTAGTACTTGGCGACACCAACTCACCTATTCTAAATGCTCCGAAGAACGCCAACGAAAAAGCCAACCGAAACAAATCCCTTTCATCTGAAGAACGACATACCGATGCTAATGAACCGCCCAACAAGCCAAGCAAAGCAAACGACACCGGCCTTCTACTATCCGCCTCCAACCTACCTCTGCGCAACCCCTTCAAAGCCTGCGATACCAGAAATTCCTTCGATACATCCCGGAAGCCCCGCAACTTAAGCCCAAACGCCACCGCGGATATGAACCGGTTCACCTTCGCTACTGAAAACCCCACCTCCCAGGCATCCCCTAACCAATACAAAAGTGCCACCAACCTGTCTCTATCCGTATTGACGTCACCCAACTCTCTTACCCACTCCTCCCACTGCCTCCAACAAGCAGCATAAGCACTCCACGTCGTGCGCGCCAAAGACCTTTGTAACAGCTGCTCTACGGGACCGATACCAGATCCCATAGATGATCCGGACAAGCCAAACCGAGACGTTCCGCTCCCGGGGCCAATTGCCGAAACCGGTCCCACTGCGAGCGAGAAAGAGCATCAGCAACACAATTCCGTACACCCGGGACATGCACCGCCACCACCCACGCGTTCAACGACAAACACACCAACACTAAATGTCGCAACAATTGAACTACCGGAGGAGAGGACGCCGTGATGTTATTAATGGCAAGCACCACCCCCATGTTGTCGCAGTAAAAACGGACCTTCTTATCCCTGAGCCTGTCCCCCCAAATGGTAGCCGCCACCACGATGGGAAACAGCTCGAGCAGGGCCAGATTCCGCGTCAATCCACTGGACACCCAGCTAGCCGGCCATTGACCTGCGCACCACGGACCTCCCCCATAAGCTCCAAAGCCACCCGCCCCAGCCGCATCCGTGAAAATATTCAGATCACTCGTATCCTGCGCTGGGGCCATCCATAGCGAGCGACCATTGTACTGGCCCAAGAAGTCATCCCAAACCTGAAGATCAGCTCGGTGCTCCTCCTTGAGCCGCACAAAATGATGCGGCGCCCGCACTCCCGCCGTTGCCGCCGCCAACCTTCTACCAAACACCCTCCCCATCGGCATAATCCGGCATGCGAAATTCAACTTCCCCAGCAGCGACTGAAGCTCCCGCAGCGACATTTTCTTCCTTCTACAAGCCCGTCGCACCTCCAGCCTCAAAGCACCCAACTTATCCGCCGGGAGCCGACACTCCATTGCCACTGAGTCAATTTCGATTCCCAAGAAACAAATCGTCGCTACCGGGCCCTCCGTTTTTTCCGGCGCCAAAGGGATCCCAAAATCCCTCGCCACCTTCTGCAGGGCATGAAGCAAGTTACCGCAAACCGGCGAACCCCCCGGGCCAACGCACAAAAAATCATCTAAGTAATGGATCAACGAATCGACCCCGGATACTCCCCTCGTAACCCACTCCACGAAGCTACTAAACGCCTCGAAGTATGCACAAGAAAGAGAACACCCCATCGGAAGGCACCGATCCACGTAAAAGGCCCCATTCCAAAAACAACCCAACAGCCGTTGGCTTTCTGGATGGACCGGCAACAACCTGAACGCCGCCTCGATGTCGGTTTTTGCTAGCAGCGCCCCCGGACCCGCAGCCCGCACTAACCCCACCGCCTTATCGAATGAGGTATAAACTACGGAACACAACTCGTGATCAATCCCGTCATTTACCTACGAACCTTTGGGATACGATAAATGTTGAATCAAACGAAACTTTCCGGGCTCGCGTTTAGGGACAATACCCAAAGGGGACACAACTAAATCTTTCACCGGCGCCTCCCCAAATGGCCCCGACATGCGCCCCAACAAAACTTCTTTTAACAACTTTTCCGACACGACTTCCGCCTGCAAGTAAGCCGATTTTAAATTTCTCCGCGTAACCGGAACCTCATAAGGAGGCGGAGGAATAACAAAACCAACACTAAACCCTTCATAAAGCAACTTAGCTGCCGCCCTATCCGGATACTCACTTAGATAAGGGGCCATCCTTTCCACCCTCACCGGCGACACCCCCTTGACCAGCCCCGTGCTGGTTCCCTGACCTCTTTTTTCGCAGACATTTTGCCGCCCCGTGTGATGCACCATTACACTCGGAGCACACGTGCTTGAACTTGCACGTGGCCCCGAACTTGCACTGGCCTTCATTGAATTGCCAGCAAAACCCCGCCTTTCCCCCGCCGCTTTGTCCACTCTGACTAGACTGGCCTCCCTGGCCACCGCTCCCGGGAAAGGGCTGCCTAACCGGAGCCGTAACCCGTAACCAGAGAGCAATATCCTTCTGGTCCCACCGAATCGCCGGCCGAACCGCCTTCCGCTGACGGAATTGCTCATCATATCGCAGCCACGCCTGACCCCCATACGCCCTATGAGCCTCCCCAATAGCATCAAAATAACAAAATAACGCCGAACAATTTTCCGGCGCCTTTTCCCCTATCACACTAGCCAATATGGCGAACGCCTGCGACCAATTAACGAACGTCTGCGGGATAAGCCTATACCGCCGCCGTTCCTCCTCGTCCTTTTTACTCTCATCCCGCTTGCTCTTATCCAAATTAAATTTAGCCAGCGGCAAGAGAGAAAAAATTTCAACATATTCATCTTTCCAGATCCGATCACGCACCTCCTGCTTTAAATGCGCCCCCAACGGACCCTCAAAACAAACATACACCTCCCCCCGAGCACGATCATCCATGCGCACTCGATCGCCGTCCTTCTGTGCCTCAGTCTGTACCGACACCGCGACCGCCTCTCTAACCGCCACCACAGGACGCGCCTGCAACGATCCCACGTCCCTGGGGCCTTCCCAAACTACCGCAGGGGACACTTCCGTTACTACCGGCGCCGCGGCCCTATCCAGGCGCCCCACCAGCTCCCGTAAGCAACCCACTAAATCTGCCAAACCCGCTCCGTCGCGTCCGCCCGCGCCACTACCGGCCCCCGATGCTATGCTAGCAGCCCCCCCGCCGACACCCGACATAAAAATCGCTGGATAAGACAATAATGGAGTTATACACTCACCGGGCTGCACAGGCGCTGTGTTCCCGTCAGCCGGACCATCCTGACCTCGACGATACACGTCCAGTTCACCTTCCTCCAATTCTTCTCTCGCCGACGACTGTCCCTCCCAACGACATCTTCGGAAAGGGGATGAGGACGCGCTGACCGATGGGCCGGCAACCTGCCGCCCGACCGCCGGGACCCAGACTTCCGACCGGACCTGTTGCCTCGACGTCGCTGCAGATCTAGTCGCCCGTCTAGACGATCCTGACGAAGCCTGCCCCCTGGCCGGAACATCACCATGCGGGGCGGCCGTACCTTGCTCTCGACATCTTCCATCTGATGGGGGAGGGGTGACAGGGAGCCCAGCCTGCGACTCCCTGCTTACCGCCGGACCCCGTCGCGGCCTGGGATTCCTGCCAGGACGCAGGGCCTGGGAAGGGGCGGTCCTCCCAGCTGCCTGGCCTGCAGCGTCCGGGATCGGGCTCCCTCTGCGACGCCGTGTCCGCGGGACTACCTCCGGACTAAGGCGCTCTGGAGGTCGGGACCGCCGAGAGGGACGGGTCGACACAGCCTGCATCGCCGTCACCCCTGGCACCGCTCTCTGCCTGCCCAGCGCAGGAGCGGTTGTTGCCGACTCCCCCCCCGCCGCCATAGCCATGCTCGTAAGGGGGCCGGGGGAGGGGAGCCTGTCCCTTACAACAGACCCCGAACGCCGTGCCCGGCGTGGCGAAACGGCGTCCGGGATCCGCGTTAATGCAGCCACGGTCTCCTCCAGCCATCCGGGACCGTGGTGCACAGCAGCGGCACGCAGCCGCTCTAAAATCAGGGCCTCTGCCATTACTAAAAAACCGGGCAACGGGGAGCTTTGCTTAGTGTGTGTTACTCCTCCCGCTGCTTCCGGCTCAATGCCGAGAAACAGCGGGAAGCGCAGTAACGGCCCCCCGTCCCCCTTAACTCCTCCCCGTCCCTCCTTCAGCTCCTTCAACTTTCCCTCACCTCATAACATTAACCCTTTCCCTACCAGGACGGTCATGTCGGCTTCCCTTAAAGAGGCTCTGTCACCAGATTTTGCAACCCCTATCTGCTATTGCAGCAGATAGGCGCTGCAATGTAGATTACAGTAACGTTTTTATTTTTTAAAAACGAGCATTTTTGGCCAAGTTATGACCATTTTCGTATTTATGCAAATGAGGCTCGCAAAAGTACAACTGGGCGTGTTGAAAAGTAAAAGTACAACTGGGCGTGTATTATGTGCGTACATCGGGGCGTGTTTTCTACTTTTACTAGCTGGGCGTTGTGTATAGAAGTGTCATCCACTTCTCTTCACAACGCCCAGCTTCTGGCAGTGCAGCACTGTGACGTCACTCACAGGTCCTGCATCGTGTCGGCACCAGAGGCTACAGATGATTCTGCAGCAGCATCGGCGTCTGCAGGTAAGTCGATGTAGCTACTTACCTGCAAATGCTGATGCTGCTGCAGAATCAAGTGTAGCCTCTGGTGCCGACACGATGCAGGACCTGTGAGTGATGTCACAGTGCTGCACTGCCAGAAGCTGGGCGTTGTGAAGAGAAGTGGATGATACTTCTATACACAACGCCCAGCTAGTAATAGTAGTAAACACGCCCCGATGTACGCACATAATACACGCCCAGTTGTACTTTTACTTTTCAACACGCCCAGTTGTACTTTTGCGAGCCTCATTTGCATAAATACGAAAATGGTCATAACTTGGCCAAAAATGCTCGTTTTTTAAAAATAAAAACGTTACTGTAATCTACATTGCAGCGCCTATCTGCTGCAATAGCAGATAGGGGTTGCACAATCTGGTGACAGAGCCTCTTTAAGCCTGCAGCTGCGTCCAGCCTCTTCTGGACGCTGGTATAGAAGTTATCGGTGTATTACTGATAACCCTTATTCAGCAGAGGCTGCAGGAAGTCCCAGACTATTCTGCCACTGCGTCCTCGCTCACTGGGACATCCTGGGGGGTTAATATCACGGTCTTTGCCGTCATAGATTGTAAAGGCAGACGTGCAGCCTGTACCGCTCTCACAGAGCTCCTAGATATGAACCCCATATTTTGCTCTCTTTGAGGGGATGTACTGGCGGAATGAGAGCCGGCCAGTGTAACTCATCAGCGATTCATCAATTTTTTTTAAGTTCTCCAGTATTTGTGGGGTGCCGCTGCTCTGCATAGGAGGACGTTGGCTTTTCAGCAGAGAATTGGCGAGCATACAGATTGGTTTGGTTAACAACCAGCTCCAATAGTTCATCTGTAATGAATATTTTTAAAAAATCGAGGGCTGTAAAATTTTCCACATTAATATTTATCCCTGGTGTGGCAATAAATTCTGGGATATTAGGGGAAAATGACTCTGTGGGTGCCCACTCAATATATTCTGGGGGAATAGAGGGGCCGTGTTTTGTGGTACTTCTGCCACATGCCCTGTGCTTGTGGACTCTGCAGCGACACTTGCATTGCAGAAAGCGTATCACTGTCGTCGCTATCACTGGTAGACAACATTTCTACCTCGGACGCGGTTTCTGTATCACTTTCATCAGAGTCAGAAATTAACATGGCGTATGCCTCTTCCACCGTGAACCTTCTATGGCCATTGTACACCGTGTTCCAAATTATTATACACATTGGATTTAAGTGTCAAAAACATAAAATTATTAGTTTTTCAATTAAACTCATGGATGGTATTGTGTCTTAGGGCTCTTTGGATCATTGTAATCAATCTCAGACACCTTTGATAATTAGTTTGCCAGGTGTGCCCAATCAAAGGAAAACTACTTAAGAAGGACGTTCCACATTATTAAGCAGGCCACAGGTTTCAAGCAATATGGGAAAGAAAAAGGATCTCTCTGCTGCCGAATTCGTGAAATAGTGCAATACCTTGGACAAGGTATGAAAACATTGGATATTTCAAGAAAACTTAAGCATGATCATCGTACTGTGAAAAGATTTGTGGCTGATTCAGAGCACAGACGGGTTCGTTCAGATAAAGGCATAACGAGGAAGGTTTCTGCCAGACAAATTAATAGGATTAGGAGAGCAGCTGCTAAAATGCCATTGCAAAGCAGCAAACAGGTATTTGTAGCCGTTGGTGCCTCTGAAGTCCCGCAAACCTCAAGGTGTAAAACCCCCCAGAGGTTTGCAAGTGTGCATAAAGCTATTATTCGGCCACCCCTAAACAATGCTCACAAGCAGAAACGGTTGCAGTGGGCTCAGAAATACATGAAGACTAATTTTCAAACCGTGTTGTTTACTGATGAGTGCCGTGCAACCCTGGATGGTCCAGATGGATGGAGTAGTGGATATCTATCTATCTATCTATCTATCTATCTATCTATCTATCTATCTATCTATCTATCTATCTATCTATCTATCTATCTATCTGTCTGTCTGTCTGTCTCTGTCTATCTATCTATCTATCTATCTATCTATCTATCTATCTATCTATCTATCTATCTATCTTTATTCATTCATCTCCAATTATCAATGTCTATTTATCTCATATCTATTTTCTATCTATCTAGAAATATATATATATATATATATGTATATATATATATATATATATATATATATAAACACACATACATACAATGGTGTAACTATAGGGGTCGCAATTGCTACCAGGCCCCGAAGCCAGGGGGGCCATGGCCTCCCACACCATGTCTATAAAGAGTTACAATAGTAACTGGGGCCTTTGTAATAAACTACACGGGCCCGTGTTACTATAGTGACTGACAGTACTTACCCTCCTCGTTCCGGAGAGCAGCGGAGGTCCTGACATCTCTTCGCATCATGACGTCACAACGCTGTGTGCCGCCGTGCACAACATCCCGACTGGATGGAGTCAGGACCTCCGCTGCGGCCGGAGCCGAAGAGGAGGGTGAGTATACTTTTACTGTCTGCTGGGGGCCCTGTGAATCGCGCTATGTCGGAGATTCACAGTGTGGGCAAGTGAACGGAATGAAGGGGAAGCAGCGCACATGCGAGCACTGCACCACCTGCACAGCTGATTGGCGGGGGACCCGGCAGTCGGACCCCGACCCATGAGCTATTGATGGCCTATCCTGAGGAGGATAGGCCATCAATTTTTAGGGACTGGACAACCCCTTTAAGCTGACCATGTGGTAGACTTGGATACAGGGCCCAGCAGACAGGATTACACATTGTATGATCCTGTCTGCTGGGCACTGTATCTAAGCCAACCACATGGTAGGCTTAGCTACAGGGTCCATGTGTGATCCTGTCTGATGGACTCTGTATCAAAGCTTAACACATGGTAGGCTTAGATACAGGGCACCAGTAGACAATAATCTTATACTGTATAAGATTACTGTCTGCTGGACCCTGTTTCTAAGCCTACCTCGTGATAGGCTTAGATACAGGGTCCAACAAACAGGATCACACATGGGCCCTGTATCTAAGCCTACCATATTTGTTACTAATGTTTTTTTTTGTTTGTGTTTTTTTACAGGTTCGGTCGTTGGACTACGTCGGATTCGAGGACTACTTCGATGACATTTTTTATTTTCAATAAAATGGTTAATGAGGGTTGTCTAAGTGTTTTTTTATTTCAATAAAATATTTTTTCTGTGTATTTGTATTTTTTAAATCTTTATTACTACCGCCTTATTAAAAGACGCTGGCTGACAGCGTCCATTACTAAGGCACGGCTTAGTGTTAGCCGGTCCAGAGGCTAACACTAACCCCCATTATTACCCTGATACCCACCGCCACCAGGGGTACCAGGAAGAGCCGGGTACGATCCAGTACTTGACCATCTGTAGGGATGGTCGGGTACTGGGGTGGCTGCAGGCTGGTATTATTAGGTTGGGAAGTCCAAAAACATTGGTAATGCTAGGCTGCTGCTGTGTTGTTTCTGGCTGGTTATAAAAATGGGGAGCCCACGTCATTTAAAAAAAATATTATAATAATAATAACAAAAAATTGGAAAAAAAATACATTTTTCATAACCAGCCTGATACAACATAGCAGCAGCCTAGCATTACCAGGGTGGGAGGTCACTGTTTCTGGCCTTTCCTAGCCTAATAATACCAGCCTGTGGCCGCCTAAGTACCTAATCATCGCTACAGATGTCGTGTACTGGATCGTATGCAGCTCTTCTTGGTACCCCGGGTGGCGGTGGGTACTGGGCTAATAATGGGTCTTTAGTGATAGCCTCTGTAACGGCTAGCAGAAAGCCCTGCCTTAGTAATGGACGATAAAAGCCAGCGTCTATTCATAAGGCGGTAGTGATAAAATAAAATAAAAATACAAATAGACAGAATATAAAAATATTTTATTGAAATAAAAAAAAAAACTCACAACCCTCATTAACCATTTTATTGCGAAAAAAGTTCTGTCATCACCGTAGTCCTTGAATCCGAAGTAGTCCAACAACCGAACCCGTAAAAAAACACAAACACATAAAAAAGCAACACATTATTAGACTTACCTTTCCGTGGTTCAGCGCTGGAGCCGCAATGTCAGCGAGATGGGCCCTATATCTAATCCTATCATGTGTGACACTGTCTGCAGAGCCACTGTATCTAATCCTATCATGTGTGATACTGTCTGCTGAGCCACTGTATCTAATCCTATCACTAGCTTTAGGATCGTAGTGCTATAGATATGCTGTCTCATATATATATATATATATATATATATATATATATATATGTATATACATACACACACACACACACATTTTTTTTTGGGGGGGGGGAGAATATGTATCGGGGCTATTGCCCGTGACATATTAAGACCTTAGTGACACGACTGGCTGCTAGTGCTGCATCGTTTAGTCACTGGAAGCTGAGGGCTGTCGGCCATGAGAAGAAGTTTGGGGGGCCCAAGAAGAACTTTTGCACCGGGGCCCATGAGCCTTTAGCTACGCCCCTGATGGTTGGTGAATGGCCACCATGTCCCAACAAGGCTGCAACGTCAGCAAGGAGGTGGCGGAGTCATGCTTTGGGCTGGAATCATGGGGAGAGAGCTGGTAGGCCCCTTTAGGGTCCCTGACGGTGTGAAAATGACCTCTGCAAAGTACGTAGAGTTTATGACTGACCACTTTCTTCCGTGGTACAAAAAGAAGAACCGTGCCTTCCGTAGCAAAATTATCTTCATGCATGACAATGCACCATCTCATGCTGCAAAGAATACCTCTGTGTCATTGGCTGCTATGGGCATAAAAGGAGAGAAACTCATGGTGTGGCCCCCATGTTCCTCTGACCTCAACCCTATTGAGAACCTTTGGAGCATCCTCAAGCAAAATATCTATGAGGGTGGGAGGCAGGTCACATCAAAACAGAAGCTCTGGGAGGCGATTCTGACATCCTGCAAAGATATTCAAGCAGAAACTGTCCAAATACTCACAAATTCAATGGATGCAAGAATTGTGAAGGTGATATCAGAGAAGGGGTCCTATGTTAACATGTAACTTGGCCTGTTAAGTTTTTTATTATTGAAAGAGCTTTTGACTTCTGTAAATATGACCTCCTGATGCTGCAAATTCAACAAATTACCATTTTAGTTCTCTTTACAACCTTTAAAATGTTTTGATCTCTGTTGTGTATAATAATGTGAAGCATTTTGAGTTTTTACTTCTAAAAAAAAATCTGTTATCATTCGGAGATTTGTTCAATAAAATTTGCATTATACTCCAACGGTTGATGGCTGGAAGATTATACTGACTGTCATTTGCATCGACTATTTAGGAAAATCAGCGAAAAATAACATTTGCATAATAATTTGGAATGCGGTGTAATTACACACACGTACGACAAAGACTGTAACCAGACACACACGCAGACAAATTGTATTATTTTTTCTTTACTTTTTTTTTTTCTCAGTCAAAAATTCACGGTCGTCACAAAAGCACGCTTCACAAAAAACTGATGTCGAACAAACACGTAGACTATAAAACTTTTTTTTGTACATATAATTTTATTTATTTTTTGCACAAAAAATATACACAGACATCACACAAGTACGCTACACAAAAACCCTAGGCTAACCCTAGACTAAACTAAACCTAGGCTAACCCTAGACTAAACTAAACCTAGGCTAACCCTAGACTAAACCTAGAATAGAACCTAGAATAACCCTAGACTAAACCTAGAATAGAACCTAGAATAACCCTAGACTAACCCTAAGGGCACGTTCACACGTGGCGGAATTGCTGTGGAATTCTCCAGCGGCCGTTTTATACATTTGTTTCTATAAATTTTTAGGAAAGTTAGTGCAGACGTTGCGGAAAACTCCGCTGCGGACCATGGGCTGCACTGACTGTTGCGGAGAAGAAGCGGAATTTCACTGCTTATTTCAGCCTTTGCAATGCAAAAACTAAAATCTGAGGCAAGTCCGCTGTGTTTTCTGCAACGTCTGAATTACCCGTCAAATATGCAAATGTTGGTGCAGATTCGTTGCGTAAATGCCCCAAATCTGCACCAACATTTGCAGCGGAAACACTCTGCCACGTGTGAACGTGCCCTAAGGATTACCCTAGCCCAGGTATACAATTGAAGTTTATATATTAGATTTTTAGTAATTTTGTCTCTTTGGTGTCACAGTAAAATTCTCTCTCCGTCTCTTCTCATACAAAGTAACAAGTGTGAGGAGAGACAGAGAGTCAGGGAGGAGAAACACTTTGTTTTTCATTTTGTGATCACTGTGAATGGTTCTCACAGTGATCACATGAACGGAGACGACTGTTATTGGTCTCCGATCATCACTTTGAAGCCAAGGCTGTTGCTAACAGAGGCAGATTACCCGATGACCGGGAAAACCACTCCGATGCGGCCCCCTCCCTCCCAAACTGCTCCGATGCGGCCCCCTCCCTCCCAAACTGCTCCGATGCGGCCCCCTCCCTCCCAAACCACTCCGATGCGGCCCCCTCCCTCCCAAACCACTTAGATGTGGCGCTTGCTGTTGAGCGCCACATCTGAGGGGTTAAAATTGATCGGAGACCACTGCTAGTGGTCTCCATCGTTGCCCTGAAGCCCGAGGCTGTTACCAGCAGCCCGGACTCCAGGAGAGCGCTGCGAAAACCGCTCCGATGCGGCCCCCTCCCTTGCAAATTGAGCGTCACATCTGAGGGGTTAAATACGATCGGAGACCACTCCTAGTGGTCTCCAATCGTTGCCCTGAAGCCCGAGGCTGCTACCAGCAGCCCGGTTTTCAGCAGCACCCGGCACGATGCGGGGAAAGTTCTTCTGAAGTGCCGACGTGAAAAGCCGACACTTCAGAAGAACTACCCTGAACGGCCGACGTAAAAATACTATACGCGGGTCGTTAAGGGGTTAATAAATATGTAAACAAGGTGATGATCATAGGTGTTGTGGTGAATTAAAATCAATACATCGCCTACTACCAATAAGATATATGATATTCGACACTTTCTCGCCTGTGACAGCGACTTCGTAATTTATGTTCTCCAATGTCCCTGTAAATTACTCTATGTCGGGGAAACGACACTCAACCTCAAAACCAGACCCAATCAACACAGATACACTATCCGGAAAAAGAGGTTGGACTTACCCGTGTCTAAACACTTTACTGACATGGGGCATAATGAAAACCAGTTGAGGTTTTGGGTGCTTGACCACATCCCTCCCCTATGAAGAGGGAGTAAGGCTGGATTCACACGAGCATGTGACGTCAGTAAAGGACAGAACGTATTTCAGCCACAAGTCCCGGACTCAATACACTGCAGGGAGCCGGGCTCCTAGCATCATAGTTATGTACGATGCTAGGAGTCCCTGCCTCGCTGCGGGACAACTGTCCCATACTGTAATCATGTTTTCAGTATGGGACAGTAGTTCCACGGAGAGGCAGGGACTCTTAGCGTCGTACATACACTACCGTTCAAAAGTTTGGGGTCACCCAGACAATTTTGTGTTTTCCATGAAAACTCACACTTATATTTATCAAATGAGTTGCAAAATGACTAGAAAATATAGTCAAGACATTGACAAGGTTAGAAATAATGATTTTTATTTGAAATAATAATTTTCTCCTTCAGACTTTGCTTTCGTCTTGGAATGCTCCATTTGCAGCAATTACAGCATTGCAGACATTTGGCATTCTAGCTGTTAATTTGCTGAGGTAATCGGGAGAAATTTCACCCCATGCTTCCAGAAGCCCCTCCCACAAGTTGGATTGGCTTGATGGGCACTTCTTGCGTACCATACGGTCAAGCTGCTCCCACAATAGCTCTATGGGGTTGAGATCTGGTGACTGTGTTGGCCACTCCATTACAGATAGAATACCAGCTGCCTGCTTCTTCCCTAAATAGTTCTTGCATAATTTGGAGGTGTGCTTTGGTTCATTGTCCTGTTGTAGGATGAAATTGGCTCCAATCAAGCGCTGTCCACAGGGTATGGCATGGGGTTGCAAGATGGAGTGATAGCCTTCCTTATTCAAAATCCCTTTTACCTTGTACAAATCTCCCACTTTACCAGCACCAAAGCAACCCCAGACCATCACATTACCTCCACCATGCTTGACAGATGGCGTCAGGCACTCTTGCAGCATCTTTTCAGTTGTTCTGCGTCTCACAAATGTTCTTCTGTGTGATCCAAACACCTCAAACTTCGATTCGTCTGTCCATAACACTTTTTTCCAATCTTCCTCTGTCCAATGTCTGTGTGCTTTTGCCCATATTAACCTTTTCCTTTTATTAGCCAGTCTCAGATATGGCTTTTTCTTTGCCACTCTGCCCTGAAGGCCAGCAACGGAGTCGCCTCTTCACTGTAGACGTTGACACTGGCGTTTTGCGGGTACTATTTAATGAAGCTGCCAGTTGAGGACCTGTGAGGCGTTTATTTCTCAAACTAGAGACTCTAATGTACTTGTCTTGTTGCTCAGTTGTGCAGCGGGGCCTCCCACTTCTCTTTCTACTCTGCTTAGAGCCTGTTTGTGCTGTCCTCTGAACGGAGTAGTACACACCGTTGTAGGAAATCTTCAGTTTCTTGGCAATTTCTCGCATGGAATAGCCTTCATTTCTAAGAACAAGAATAGACTGTCGAGTTTCACATGAAAGCTCTCTTTTTCTAGCCATTTTGAGAGTTTAATTGAACCCACAAATGTAATGCTCCAGATTCTCTACTAGCTCAAAGGAAGGTCAGTTTTATAGCTCCTCTAAACAGCAAAACTGTTTACAGCGGTGCTAACATAATTGCACAAGGGTTTTCAAGTGTTTTCTAATCATCCATTAGCCTTCTAACACAGTTAGCAAACACAATGTACCATTAGAACACTGGAGTGATGGTGGCTGGAAATGGGCCTCTATACACCTATGTAGATATTTCATTAAAAACCAGGCGTTTGCAGCTATTATAGTCATTTAGCACATTAACAATGTATAGAGTGGATTTCTGATTAATGTTATCTTCATTGAAAAAAAACTGTGCTTTTCTTGCAAAAATAAGGAAATTTCTAAGTGACCCTAAACTTTTGAACGGTAGTGTAACTATGATGCTAGAGCCCGGCTCCCTGCAGTGTGTTCAGTCCGGGACTTGCGGCTGAAATACTGTACGTTCCGACCTTTACGGACGAAACATGCTCGTGTGAATCCAGCCTTATAGGTCCAAATTACTTAAAATCCGTGAACTCCAATGGATTAACAGACTTAATTCACTTAAACCCAATGTCCTAAATGTAGATTTTGCTTTAGGTGGACTGGTCTAGGTCCCCCTTTTCCCCTGGGGCCCCCTGAGGTTCTTACCTTGAAGAGAGAGAGAGAGAGAGAGAAGCTGCAAATAGACACAAAGGGATGTTTAGGTGCAACAATGAAGACTTTGTGCTCTCAGACTTGTAGTGCAGATGCTGAAGTGCCGAGTCCACCCGGGATTTCAGAAAAGTGCGTGTTCTCCTCCCCTAACGAGGAAGTGTCGTGTCTCAGCACTCGTGTAGGATCATTTCATATGTAATCTGCGGTACACGTCGCCCTTTCTGACTTTATGTTTTATTGTTTTGTGCTTCCTGAAATATGGAAGAATAATTTATAATATTTAAAGGAACATTCCATAAATATGTATCAATCATACTGCAAAACCTGAACCCTACAATTTATTCTGGGGGATCCAGCTGGTTCTCCAGACTAATCAGTACCCCGATCTGGTCCTCAAACTGTGGCGTGTCACCTACACTTAGGGCTTATTCACATGACCGTAGTATACGTCTATGTGACGGCCGTTAAAACAACAGCCGTCACAGGAACGCATGTATTTCAATGGGGACGTTGTTTTAAGGGACTGTGTGAAGGGTCTGTGGAAAAATAGAACATGTCCTATTTTCTTATGTTTTCACAGATCCCTCCAAAGACTCAAATCTATAAGGGATACATGAAAAAAGGTCCCGCACAGGTTCAATTCGGAAGTGAAAAACAACAGTTTGAATCCGTCAGGTCAGTGGTATTGACGGCTTCAGTGTCAGCGGGTCCTGGGTGTCTCTGACATGCAGGATCGAGCTGTTACATAACTTAGATGTGATCGATTACAGGTGGATCCTGCATGTGAGGGACACCCAGGACCCGCTGACAAAAAATAATAAGAAACTAAAAAATGAAAGTGGTCGCCCTCTCAAAAATAATCTGGGTGTAATGTTGGAGGCGGTTGAGGAAAAGTCCAATCTATTAAACGCATATTTCTCTACTGTATTTACACAGGAAAATCCAATGTCAGGCGACATGATTGGGGATAAAGTACCGTATTTTTCAGACTATAAGACGCAGTTTTTAGTAAGAATAAATCTTACTAAAAAGTCCCTGCGTCTTATAGTCGGCAGTCAAGGGAGCCGGCAGCGCCAGGCCCCCTGTCCGCTTCTTTATTAACCCCTTCCGGACCCATGATGTGCCGGCACATCATGGAGCGGGGAGGGTATGATGTTTGGAGAGGGCTCACGTGCTGAGCCCGCTCCATACACTGCATGTGTCAGCAGCTGACACGCTGCTCTAACGGCCACGAACAGCAATGGCGCTGTTCCTGGCCGTTTAACTAGTTAAATGCCGCGTTCAATAGCGACCGCGGCATGTATGGGGTTTTCCCATGAGAGACATTTATGACCTATCCATAGGATAGGTCATAAATGTCAGATAGATGCGGGTCCCACCCCTGGGACCCGCACCTATCTCTAGAACGGGGCCCACTAAGCCCCGTTCTATCTTACTTGGCTCCGCTGTCTCTCGGCCACTTCCTAGTCAGGTGGTCGAGAGTTACGGAAACAGCGCCATTTCCGTTGTTTGCTACGCTGTTTCTGTAACTCATCCATGTATTGAAGTGTACTGTACCAGCGATCTAACGAGGGGAAATAATAAAATCTGTAAAAAAAAAAAAAAGTTAGATACATTTTCAGGAGTGTAAAAAAATATTAAAATGTTAAAAAAAACAACTTTTCCCATTTTTCCCCAAACACAATGTCAAAAATAAAAAAAAAGGGATGAAATAAAAAGTAATAAAAAAAATTGTACCAAACATGGCTCTCAGAATGTGGTGAAATAGAACACATTTTTTTTTGCTTTATAAAAGTAGTAAATATAGTAGAAAATTACATTTTTTCCAAAATTTTTTTTGTCTAAAGCCTGGGTGTGTTTTATAATCAGCTGCGTCTTAGGCTATGTTCACACGGGGTATTTTGCCGAGTTTTTTGACGCGGAAACCGCGTCGCAAAACTCGGCAGAAACGGCCCGATAACGCCTCCCATTGATTTCAATGGGAGGCATCGGCGTCTTTTTCCCGCGAGCAGTAAAACTGCCTCGCGGGAAAAAGAAGCGACATGCCCTATCTTCGGGCGCTTCCGCCTCCGACCTCCCATTGACTTCAATGGGAGGCAGGAGAAAGCGTATTTCTCGCTGTTTTATGCCCGCGGCGCTCAATGGCCGCGGGCGAAAAACGGCGCGATAATTGCCGCGAAAATCGGCGTGCAGGGAGAGGAATATCTGCCTCAAAGTTCCAAACGGAATTTTGAGGCAGATATTCCTCCCCCAAAATACTCCGTGTGAACATAGCCTTATAGTCGGTAAATTCTCCATTACATGTCGCCTGCTTATTCCAGCAAGTAGTGTAGCGCCGCATTGAAAACACTAAAATAGACAAATCACCGGGTCCAGATGGTAAATACCCCTACGTTCTGAAGAATTTAAGTACCATGATAGACAGACCCTTATTTCTCATATTTAAGGATTCTATCGTGTACCACAGGACTGGCGCATAGCAAATGTGGTGCCAATATTAAAAAAGTGGTCAAAAGTGATCTAGGAAACTATAGGCCTGTAAGTTTAACTTCCATTGTGGGTAAAATATTTCAGGGGTTTCTAAGAAATACTATCCTGGAGTATCTCAATGAAAATTAACTGTAGGGATCAGTCCTGTCAAACTAATATGATGAGCTTCTATGAGGAGATAAGTTCTAGACTGGACCAGGGTAAGCCTGTGGATGTGGCATATCTAGACTGCACCTGTGTAAGGCTTTGGATGTGATGTATATAGATTGGACCTGAGTAAGGCTGTGGATGTCTTTATAGATTGGACCTGGGTATGGCTGTAGATGTGGTGTATCTAGACTGGATCTAGGTAAGGTAGTGAATGTGGCGTATATAGACTGGATCTGGGTAAGGCTGTGAATGTGATGTATCTAGACTGGACCTGGGTATGGTTATGTATGTGGTACATCTAGACTGGACATGGGTAAGGCAGTGAATGGAGGATATCTGAACTGGACCTGGGTAGGGCAATGGATGTGATGTACCTATACTGGACCTGGGTAAGGCTGTGGATGTGGTGTAGGTGTATCTAGACTGGATCTGGGTGAGGCTGTGGATGTGGTGTATCTAGACTTGACCTGGGTAAGACTGTGGATGTGGTGTATGTAGACTGAACCTGGGTAAGGCTTTGGATGTGATGTATCTAGACTGGACCTGGGTAAGACTGTGGATGTGGTGTATGTAGACTGGACCTGGGTAATTCTGTGGATGTTGTGTATTTAGACTGGACCTGGGTAAGGCTGTGAATGTGGTGTATCTAGACTAGACCTGGGTAAGGTTATGTATGTGGGGCATCAAGACTGGGCCTGGGTAAGGCAGTGAATGGAGGGTATCTGAACTGGACCTGGGTAGGGAAATGGATGTGATGTATCTATACTGGACCTGGGTAAGGCTGTGGATGTGATGTATCTAGACTGGACCTGGGTAAGGCTGTAAATGTGGTCTATCTAGACTGGACCTGGGTAAGGCTGTGAATGTGGTGTATCTAGGTTGGACATAGGTGAGGCTGTGAATGTGGTGTATCTAGACTGGACATAGGTGAGGCAGTGAATGTGGTGTATCTAGACCTTGCAAAAACATTTGATACTCTGCTACATAAAAGGTTGGTGTATAAAATGAGAATGCTGGGGATGGAGAAAATATATGTAATTGGATTAAAAACTGGCTCAGTGATAGAAAACAGAGACTGCAAGGACCCATTATCCACTTTACCTGCCCAGGACCTTAACCATCCTTCTTTGAATTAACACACCAACACCTTCTTTATGCAAATGTGGAAGTGGCCACAGCTTTATTATTATTTACAACCATCGGCATGAAGACATATATATATTTATTTATTTCCTCTCCTCCTGAAATGCCGATGCTCCCTGTCTCCATCAGGCATGTAGGGTGCTACCTCCGTCTTCATCTGCCGTACTTTCCGCCAGCTGTGACATCTACGAAAAAACCAGAAAAACGCCAGAACAAGAATATAACCGTAGAAAAATTTTAAAAACAAAACCAAAACCACCAGGGAGGGAGGGCGGGTGTTTCTTCCACTGCAGCTTGAAGGTAAGAGGGCTTCCTGCTCCAAACCTCTGCCTTATATCTTCTTAACCACGCCCCTCTTACCCCTTGTTGACCAATCCTGATCCTGGGCATTATTTTAAACCGTTCCATCCTTTCTTAACCCCTTGCAGTCCCTGACACTCTCCCTAGGCGCTTCAGTGTCTACAAGACTGCAAGGACCCATTATCCACTTTACCTGCCCAGGACCTTAACCATCCTTCTTTGAATTAACACACCAACACCTTCTTTATGCAAATGTGGAAGTGGCCACAGCTTTATTATTATTTACAACCATCGGCATGAAGACATATATATATTTATTTATTTCCTCTCCTCCTGAAATGCCGATGCTCCCTGTCTCCATCAGGCATGTAGGGTGCTACCTCCGTCTTCATCTGCCGTACTTTCCGCCAAGAAGGGGGAACTGAGAAACCTACTCAGTCCCCCGACCACCCCCACCAAGCAACGCCAGCCCTCTCTCGGCACCATCCAAGAGATCCAATAAAAAGATATCGAGCCCGATATCATTCAGATGCACTCCATCCGGTGCCAGCAGATCTGCATTATCCCCCTCCAGGGATTGGTGTCGCAACCCGATCCCCCCTATAGAGCGAATGAACCGCGACACCCGCACATTAATTAACCTGCGCACTCTCTCCAAAGCTGCCATATTCCTCGCTCCTCGCCACACCGTGCGCGCCACTATTTCGGACCAAACTATCACGCAACGGGCGAACAGATCCCGAAAACGCGCCAAATCAGTTCGTATAATTGACAATAACTCAGCCATTTTCACTTGGCCGATATCATTTCCACCCGCATGGATGATTAGGACAACAGGTCCGTACGTGTGCCTTGTAACTGCCACTACTTCTGGCAGTAACTGCACCCACCGTAATCCCCGGACACCTCTCCAATGGACGTCGGCCTGTGCGAGGCCCAAATTCGGACCTAATGGCCTTCGACCCGCTCGAACCGCTGCCCAATGCACATACGAATGCCCCAGGATCCACACTTGGGGGCGCCGCAACCCTAACAAAGAAATTAAGCTACATTCCGGTCAAATGAAAATTACAGGCAGGGTTAACATAACACTCCATATAACAGGAAGGAAAACAGGGGGGGGGGGAAGGGGAGGGGGGGGAAGGGGAGGGGGGGGAAGGGGAGGGGGCGACCTTTCTTATGAAAACTTCCAGCTTACACCATCTTTAAAACCAGATCAGGTCGCACATATGACTTATAGCTATTAGAGCGCCATCTACCCAGACTCATGATAGCCGCTGAATCCAAACCCAAGGCATCCGCCTCAGTTGCCGCACCTATCCTAAATGAATGTGTACCAAACTCGCCCGGCGGCAAACCTAGATACTTCAAGCCGGCCTTAAAAATCGCCTCAAATTGAAAACGCGACATCGCGGATCCATCCTGATGGATCAAGAATTGCGTCCCGGGCACTCGGACCAACACGAATTCCTGGACCCATTTTACCGGGCAATACTGCCCCCCAATCCTCCCAATCGACAGCCAAGCCCCCTTTCCTACCACATCAGTCTTTGACCTCCGCACACAGACCCTGAGAGAATCTCCCAACGTTACTACATCC
The DNA here is from genome assembly GCF_050947455.1 of Rhinoderma darwinii. Lineage (NCBI taxonomy): Eukaryota > Metazoa > Chordata > Amphibia > Anura > Rhinodermatidae > Rhinoderma > Rhinoderma darwinii. Next base: position 19,465,227 of record NC_134691.1, read on the forward strand.
GATCCGAGAAGACCACCGCTCGCACTTACTCTGTGCGGAACCAGCTCACTAACTCGCAAAGCGGCAAAGAAAGCCAACGAAAACGCCGCGCCGAACAAGGACACTTCATATTCATCCCGACACACAAAACATAAAACGGCTAGAAGCCGACCCAAAAGTGAAAAAGATACTGGCCGCCTCGTGTCCCTTGAACACGCCTCTTTTCTCCACCCTTTTAAAGACTGCCGAACTACAAATTCTTTTGTAACATCTCTGCATCCCCACAATTTTAACATAAAGGCCACTCCTGCTAAAAACTTGCTCGCCGTGGCCGCACTACCCCCTTCCTGACGTATTTGTACCAAACTTGCTATCGTAACGTCCAGGTGACACCCCTCCTGTGATGGGAAGTCATTCCCCGCAATCTCCAACCACCGATCCCACGCTCTGCAATGACTCTTCCAAGTCGACGGTACCACCGAACCCCTCAACAGTCTCATAAGTTGTCCTCGACCAGGGCCCATAAGTGAAGGGGGGGGGACACCCCTTCTGCCAAAGCTGCCGGGTGCAATTCCCGAAACCGGGACATCTGTGAACGAGACAAAGCATCAGCCATCACATTACTGACAACCGGAACATGTTTTGCACGAAACCACACATTCAAACGCAAACACTTCAAAACCAACCGTCTTAATAAAGCTAATACCGGCAACGAACTAGACGACAACCCGTTCACCGCATGCACCACCGCCATGTTGTCTGTCCAAAATACAATCCTCTTATTCACCATCACGCTACCCCATAACTCTATTGCAACTATAATAGGAAACAATTCCAATAGCGTTAAATTACGTAAGACTCCCAAATCACTCCAATGCAAGGGCCAAGGGGATCTACACCAACTTCGGCCCAAAATTGCTCCAAAACCATCACTTCCGGCTGCATCCGTAAATAATTCCAAGTCTACATTAGACAACTCAGCGTCCTGACACACCGACCTCCCGTTAAACGAACTCAAAAAAGAATGCCAGACAAACAAATCCTTCCTCATACAAGAGGTTACCCTGATAAAATGATTTGGCTTCGAGATACCTCTAGTGGCTAAAGACAAACGCCTAGAAAAAACACGACCCATTGGAATTATACGACAAGCAAACACCAGCAATCCCATTAACGACTGTAACTGTTTTAACGTCACTTTTTTCGACCCCATGACCTGGTCAACCTGCGTCACTAGCCTTGCCAATTTATCATCCGGCAACCGAAAAATCATCCGCTCGCTATCTATTTCGATACCCAAAAATGACAAAACCGTTACAGGACCTTCCGTCTTATCCTCGGAAATAGGTACCCCGAAACGCGACATCACCTGTCGAAACACTCTCAGCAACGTGCTGCACAACCCAGAGCCCCCCGGGCCCACAAAAAGAAAATCATCCAGATAATGAATGACCGAGTCACAACCAGACTCCAAACTAACTACCCACTCTAAAAATGACGCAAACATCTCAAAGTAACTGCATGATATTGAACAACCCATAGGAAGGCACATATCCACGTAAAACCCTTTGTCTAAACAACAACCCAGCAGGTGAAAACACTCCGGATGAACCGGCAGCAAACGAAAGGCCGCTTCAATATCAGATTTGGCTAACAACGCCCCTTGTCCAGCCGCCTGTACCAACCTTACTGCAACATCAAAAGACGTATACGAAACCGCCGCCTCCGCCCTAGAAATACCGTCATTAACAGAACCACCGCGAGGAAAAGAAAGGTGATGAATCAGCCTAAACTTTCCTCGTTCCTTCTTTGGAACTAAACCAAGGGGGGAAACTCGCAGATTCGTATACGGCGGCTCGCTGAATGGACCTGCCATTCTTCCTAATTCCACTTCTTTAGCTAATTTTAACCGCGCAATGCCCACATTCTCATTGATCGACTTCAAATTGTCAGCCAATGACAATGTCGCAGAATATTCAAAAGGAATCTCAAAACCAAACGAAAACCCGTTAGTGAGCACCTCTGCTTCCCGCCTCCTGTGGTACCGCTCTAACCATGGGCCCATCTCGAGCACGTTCACCGGCGTTCTCCGCTGCGCCGGAAGGAGGTGCCTTGACCGGCTGATTACCTCTCCGGAAACACCGGAGCGCCGAATGAGCGCCCCCACAGATGGAGCATTCATGTCGAAATTTGCACGTGGCAAAGAAACGACAGTGGCCCTCATTGTAGAGCCAACAGGCACCTGTGGGCCTAGCGGCCGCAACTCCAGGGGCGGGGCCCGGTGCTGCGGCCGCACTGGGAAAGGGGCGTTGTTGCCTACTCCCTTGCGCTAAAATAAGCTGCAACCACACGTCCGTTGCCTTCGTCGCCCAACTAATATCAGGCGACAAAGCCAAACGTCGCCGAAATTCTTCATCATATCGCCACCAGGCCGCACCACCGTGCAGCCTGTGGGCGCTGAAAATTGTGTCAAAATAGACAAACAACTCGGCCCCTTTCCCAGGATAGCGTTGGCAAATAACATGAGCCAGTGTAGCGTAACACTGTACCCAGTTGCCAAATGTTTTCGCTACTTTTGCTTTCCTATCCGAACCTCTCTCAAAGCCCCGCTCCTTGTCGACAGTCACCTGCTCCACCGAGACCAAGGACCAAATATCCACAAATTCATTCCTCCAAATCTTGTCCTTGACCTCAGCTGACAAATGAGTCCCGAGAGGAGCGACTCCACAAAACAATGAATCTCTAAACGTCAAACTAGCTAAAGCATTCTCTTTCTCAGACGGGGGCATAGCTCCCTCTGGTGGCACAGAGGGACACGACGTTCCCTCATTCACTTTCAACCCAGCCACCACGGCTTTTAAAACAGAAATCAAATCCGCACCCGCTGCATTAGGTTTATTAAGCCATGCGTCACCGCAGGCCGACTCACCGCTCCCAGAGGTCCCACCGACTCCAGAGGGTCCTTCAGCCACTTGCCGCGGCACTGGAACCACGGCCTGCACCTCCTCCACCGGCCCGGCGGGAGGTACAACCTGGGACAGCTGCTCCTGATCCACCGACAAGCGCTGCACCTCCCGGCGTCGACTGCGTCTCTGCGGCCGTGAGGATCTCCTCGACGACCTCCTCCATGATCCGGATGATGTGGACGTCGTCGCAGACGAGGAGGAGAAACCATCGCTGGAAGACGAGGAATACCGTCGACCACGCCTCTTCCCGTCACCTGACCTGCGACGTCCATGATGGCCGTGCCGGCGATGTCCACCAGCCCGGCGTTTCCTCCCTCGCCTGGAACGCTCCCTTCTTGGACCTGCAGGAGAGAAAGATGACAAGGCAGGAGAAGGGCAAATAGCATCCAAAACACCCTCACTCCTATCTTTCCTGGCACACTCCCCCCCTGCCCCTGATCCGTGCTGACAGGGGCCCGGGGGGGACCGGGGTGGAGAAGCGACAGGCACCGCAGAAGCCCCCGCCCCCTGGCTGGGCTGCTTGCTCACCGTCCGCCTCCCCGCACCCGCCGCCATCTTCTTTTTTCGTGCGCCGCCATCTTGTGTCCTGGCTGCACTGCGCCTGCCAGGACGTCCCGCCCCTGTTCCCCCCGCCGCCAATTCTGGCTGCGTAGAGAACAGCACGGGGAAAGATGGCGCCGACCCCGGCTGCACACAGGCCCCAGAAGCAAGTCCCAGCTCCTGTGAACATGCCGCATGGTAAGCGACCATGTCGGACCAGTCGCCTGAGTCCGCCATATTCACCCCACTGTCACGATAGTCGGCCGCTGCCTCCGCGCCCGCATCAGCAGCTCGAGGCGGGTTGTACCGTGCCCGTGCCGGTTTAACAGCCGCCCTCTTACCGCCATGGGGAAGGACGCCAGCGCGACGAGTGGACGGGGGGGAGGGGGGCACTATGTCGACCGACGAAGCACCCGTCGACATAGGCCTAGGGGACCTGCTGGGACCACCGCATGACTGTGCAGCAGTCACAGCACCCCTCATAGCAACAGGGCTAGGGCTTAGTCTAACCGGAGGGCGTGTAACGCGCTGCGGCCTACCTCGGGTAGCCGCTCCCGACTGTTCCATGCCCCGCTCAGCTCCTCGCCTCTCTCCTTCCTCCAACAGGGATTCCAGCCAGGCAGGCCCCTCTGCCGCTACCCGCTGTGCCACCTTCCGCAACAGTTCTTCTGCCATCTTCTTAACGACCACGCTCTGAATCTCCACAGCAGCAGCAAAGGTGTTTCTTCCACTGCAGCTTGAAGGTAAGAGGGCTTCCTGCTCCAAACCTCTGCCTTATATCTTCTTAACCACGCCCCTCTTACCCCTTGTTGACCAATCCTGATCCTGGGCATTATTTTAAACCGTTCCATCCTTTCTTAACCCCTTGCAGTCCCTGACACTCTCCCTAGGCGCTTCAGTGTCTACAAGGATGGTTATTTGTACAAACTCATATTGGGTCACAGTCAGGGCAGTCTTAGGCCAAAGAGGGGGACACAGGACACCATAGAAGGGGACACAGGACAGAAGAGGAGGGGGACAGAGGACACAATAGAAGGGGACACAGGAGAGGAAGTGACACAGAAGAGGAGAGAAGGGGGACAGAGGAGAAGGACACAGGAGAGGAACACAGGCAGGAAGTGGACACAGGAGAGGAGGAAACACAGAACCGGAGCGGGACACCATAGAAGGAGACACAGGACAGAAGAAGAGGGGGACACAGGAGATGAAGTGACACTGAAGAGGAGAGAAGGGGAAAGAGAAGGACCAGGAGAGGAACATAGGCAGGAAGTGGACACAGGAGAGGAGGAAAACACAGAACCGGAGCGGACACAGGAGAGGAGAGAACTAGAAACGTAGCTTCCTCTTCTTGGCCTGACGGTTTCTTTGATCTCTGCAGACGCGGAAGCTGTGCCCCTCCCCCTCACGACTGCCTCTTTTTAATGATATCAAAAGAGAGGAAGAGAAAATAGCGCTGATAAAAGGTGTTTTAGTGCACAGGCTGGAGGATGGAGAGGGTATTTGGTCGGGGGTAGGAGCTGCAGAGGCAGTAATGTGTAGAGGCCCTGGAAGTCTGCTGATTGGCAGTAACAGCGCCCCCTGTACTCAGGAAGGGTGATGGCTGTGCATAAGGCCGTCCCTGGTCACAGTTACCAGCGGGATTCTATACGGGTCAGTATTGGACTACCTTCTTTTTAGCGTGTTTATTTAGGGTCAATGCACACGATGCATATTACGTGCGGTTTTGCCGTGTATATTTTCGTGCGGAAAAACTGCAGCGTAATACAGTACCGGCATAGACAATGAGATTCCAGGGAATCTCATGTCCACGCTGCAGTATTTTTCGGGACTTAAATTTTCAGGACATATTTTCGAAACTGCGGCATGTCAATTTATCCTGCGATTCCGCATGCGAATTCTATCCTTGTAATTCTATAGAAATATACGCAGCAAAACCCGTAGCATGAAAACTCGAAGCATAAAAACCGCACCAAAAAAACGCATCAAAATCTCACCTTCAATTTCTTGCAGTAATAAAACACTGGGCAAAACTGCCACTGAAAAAGATTTGTGGATATTGGTGGACAATTTAATGGGTGGAAAGGAGGGCGATCAACGTAATTAAAGGAATTCAGTTTAGAAAAAGGACGGCTTAGGGGCGATCTAATTACAATAAACAAATATATGAAGGGACAGTACAGAGATCTTTCTAATGATCTCTTTACACCCAGGCCTGTAACAAGGACAAGGGGCATCCTCTAGGTCTAGAGGAAAGAAGGTTTCACCACAATCATAGACAAGGATTCTTTACGGTAAGAGCAGTGAGACTATGGAATTCTCTGCCACAGGATATTGTGATGGTTGATTCTTTGAACAAGTTCAAGAAGGGCCTGGACGTCTTTCTTAAAAAATATAATATTACAGGTTATGAGTCCTAGATTCAGGAGATGGGACGTTGATCCCGGGATTTATTCTGATTGCCATATTTAGCGTCAGGGAGGAATTTTCCCCCAAATGAAGCAATTGGCATCAACCTCATGGGGTTTTTTTATCTTCCTGTGGATCAACACGGTAGGGTTATAGGTTGGACTTGATGGACCGGTGTCTTTTTTCAACCTTATCAACTATGTATAAAACTAATGCGAAATATTTGGGCGGAATGATGATTTATTAATGAAACTAGATGTAACGTGATGACAGCGGTTCCAGCTGGATAAGGAAACTTCTCCCTAATCTTTCTGGGCGCACAGGACGGAACTTGACTTTTAGTACCAGAAATTATGCAAATGCTGTAAAAGCCTGATAGGCCGGTATCGATGATAATATCTGTTGGAGAAAACGAAAATATAAGTCATTCTGAACAAAACAACGAAAATTAAAGATTTTATGATAATTTGGAAAACTAAAGCCTTGATTCTGATTTATGGAGAATAAATAAGTGGCAGAATGTATAATATAGATCCCTATAGCATGCAGTTACATATGTCACCCACTGACCCCCATTGTAGAAATATAAAATGTTTGCAGTATCCCTTTGTATCAAAAACCATGATCAACTACGTATTCCACTGCAGTACAAAAAGGAATGACAACATATACGTAGTCTCCGAATATATGACGAAAGGCATACATTGAACCCGTGATAGGCCATGGACACGTTTGACATATACGTCGGTGGCATTTCCTGGCTTATATATAAAAAGCGTGATGTGAATATAGTATAACTATGTATAGTAGAGATAAAGGACACTGTGTTAGTGAGGGTTGAAACCAGACGATCACACTGATCAGAAATTATAGATATGTATCCAGAATGGAGACCAACAAACTTCCCAAAATTAGTTTCAGGTCCGCTTCAATCAAACAGGCCGTTTGATTCCGTCTAAATAAATTTTGCTGCGAATCGCAAGTGCCCCGATTGCCCTGAAAACTCGTGTTTGACTCTTTGATGTCTTCTAGGACTGTTTGTGCACTGTGAACCTCAAAAGTTTCAGATTTTGGTCAATCTGAAAGTTTTGGCAAATTCGGACCGCATTAAATTCATGTATAATCCATTCGCCCCAGTGGCATAACTACCACCACGGCAGCATGAGTAGGCCCGTGCCTCCTGCCGTAACGGCCCTCCCATGCCCGGCTGCTTCAACGGTAGCGACACCACATTCAATCAGTGGCGGATTATCATATGGGCGATTCGGGCGGCCGCCCGGGGCCCGAGGCTCCCAGGGGGCCCATGGCAGCCCGAACCGCACATCATCTTGCAAAGGCACCTATTCAGCGCGCTAGCGCTGCTAACTAACGAAGATGAGGAGGGGAGGAGCAGGGAATTGGCCGGGAAAGGGGTAGGACACGCCTCCCTGACAAGTGCGGGCCGCCGCCATTGAGTAACAGAACAGCGACGGACGGCTGTTCTGTTACTCCGAATCTGCAAGACAAGAGCCGGGCGGTCGGTCACCGGCGCTCAGGTCAGTACAGCAGGCTTATCCTCCTGCCCAACTGGTTCCCGACCGCTGGCTGTATTTTTACGGCCAGCGGTCAGGGACGGGTCCTTAAAACCCGAGCCATAGACTTTCTACGGCTCGGGTTTTAACTTGCTGCCCGCGCGATCGGGCAGCTGAATGTCGGGTCTCCGGCTGTCAGTGACTGCCGGGGACCCTGAGGAGAAGACAGAAGCAGCTTTCGCTGCTTCTGTCTTCTCCGATGTCTTCTTACACAGCGTTCAATGAACGCTGTGTATAGGAATAGAGACAGCAGCAGCAGCGGCGCTGTCTCTATTCCTCCCGGTGATCATGTGACTGGTCACATGATCGCCGGGTGCCGTTAGTGGCAGACTGCTGCTGGGTCTAACAAGACCCAGCACAGCCCTATTAGTGACAATCGTCACTATGAGAGGGCTGATTTCCCCTGTAACTGGGGCTGCTGTGCAGCTCCAGTTACAGGGGAAAAACATGGTGTAAAAGAAAGAAAAAATATATATAAAGTTCCCCAAAGGTCTTTTTTGACCTTTGAGGAACAGACCACAGTAATAAAAAAATAGGAAAGTAAAGTGCAAAAAAAAATGAAATAATAAATACACATAAAATACCCACCCCAATAAAAACCGTCGTCCCCCCCTCGCCAATCATTGTTGTAACGCTAGCGCTGACCCAATTACCCTAATATAGACATGTAATATATAAAAGATTTACGGAAAACAATGACGATTACAAATAAAAGGTCTATTTTAGGGTAAAACTATGTTATTACCAAAAAAAATAGCTGAAACGTAAAAAAGCTTATTTTTTTATTATCATTTTCAAACTTTATGAATAAAAATTCTAAAATAGCAAAAAGGTGCGTATAAAAACGATAAAAAAAAAGAAACCTGCATTATCTACGGAAAAAACGTCGCAAAAATCACGTCGTTTTTATTTATTTTTTATAAAAATGTGTGTTTGCTGCAACTTTGTAATTACGTTTTATTAAAAAATATTTTCACTTTTTGAGAAACAGCTACTTTGTATCCTGTATCCGTCAGGTCAGCAGGACTGACGGGATCAGTGAAACGGGCCCTGCGCTAAATTATAATCTTAGATGTGATAGATTTGAGGTGGATCCTGCGTGTCACTGATCCTGTCAGTCCTGCTGACCTGACGGATACAGGATACAAAGCAGCTGTATCTCAAAAAGTGAAAATATTTTTTAATAAAACGTAATTACAAAGTTGCACGAAACACACATTTTTATAAAAAAGAAATAAAAACGACGTGATTTTTGCGACGTTTTTTCCGTAGACAATGCAGGTTTCGTTTATCGTTTTTATACACACCTTTTTTGCTATTTTACAATTTTTATTCATAAAGTTTGAAAATAATAGTAAACAAAAAAGCTTTTTTACGTTTCAGCTATTTTTTTTGGTAATAACATAGTTTTACCCTAAAATAGACCTTTTATTTGTAATCGTCATTGTTTACCGTAAATTGTTATATATTACATGTCTATATTAGGGTAATTGGGTAATAATTTTTATATATATATATATATATATATATATATATATATATATATATATATATATAAAAATTATGATATTAAGTTTTTAAATGTGTACATAACCTTGTGGCACTATATACAAGGGGGAGCGCTGTGAGGCACTATATACAAGGGGGAGCGCTGTGTGGCACTATATACAAGGGGGAGCGCTGTGTGCCACTATATACAAGGGGGAGCGCTGTGTGCCACTATATACAAGGGGGAGCGCTGTGTGGCACTATATACAAGGGGGAGCGCTGTGTGCCACTATATACAAGGGGGAGCGCTGTGTGCCACTATATACAAGGGGGAGCGCTGTGTGCCACTATATACAAGGGGAGCGCTGTGTGGCAATATATACAAGGGGGGGCTGTGTAGTGCTATCCACAGTGGTATGTGTGTGGCGCTCTTTATAGGGGGGGCTTTTTGGTGCTATTTACAAGAGGGGGAGGGTTGTGTGGCGCTCTCTACAGGGGGCTGTATGGCACTATCTATATGGGGCTGTGTGTAACGCTCTCTACGGGGAGGATGTGTGATATATAGAGGGGGCTGTGTATGACGATATCTATGGGGGTGTGTAATATCTACAGGGCTGTGTGTGGCACTATGTACAGGGGGCTGTGTGTATGTGGTGTTTTACAGTGTGTGGTATTATTATATTCAGGCACGCAGTGTTTGGTGCTATTATATTTAGGGGCACAGTATGTGGCACCATGATAACTTTATTTTCGTTTATAGGTGTGGAAATGTTGGAAAAGTGAGGAGACATCTGAGTGGCAAATTCTGCAGAAATGAGTCATGGCCGGGAGAAGTCGTCATGAGCGCTGGACCGGATGGAGAAGAAAAGAGGAAAAAAACTACTAGAATCTGAGACGTCGTCACCTGTGAGTCACTAGATTTATAGAGAATCTGTCACCTCTCCTGACATGTTTATTATAGGAAATCCTTGTATTTCACAAAAAGTATTTCTGCAGTCCAGGACTGATAGACAATTCCCCTTGTCAGGAGGTTGTGTCCCTGCACAGTGTGATCCTGTCAGTATGTAGGGACACAGCCCTGTGACAAGGGAAATCGTAACACTGTTAATGCTTGCCCAAAAAAGTAGTGTCAAAAATAGTTACGGCAGGGCGGCGGTGAGGAAGGGGGGCCCAAGTTTGGGTAACAGCCCAGGGCCCATGGTCTACTTAATCCGCCACTGCATTCAATAGTATCTGCGTCCTTAGGAAGCAGATACTATTGAACACTATAGCAGAGCAGGGAGGTATCTCCCTTCTCTGCCATTTACTAGGCTACATGAAGTACGGCCTGCAGCCTATTAGGCGCAGGGACAGGATCCCTGCGCAAACTGGCGTGATGACGTCATTGGATCACGCCGGCCTACACAAGGACCCTGTCAAGGTTGTGGACCAGCTCCGTTTATCGCGAGAATGGGCCTTAGGTGAGTACAATTTTTTTGTTTTATTTGTTTGGGGGCACTGTCTACAAGGGGGAGGTTGGGGGCTATAAGGCAGAATCTACAGGAGGGGCTGCATGGCACAATCTACAGGGGGGCTGTATGGCATAATCACAGGGGGGCTGTGTGGCACTATCTACAGGGGGGCTGTATGGCACTATCTACAGGGGGGCTGTATGGTGCTATCTACAGGGGGGCTGTATGGTGCTATCTACAAGGGGGCTGTATGGCACTATTCACAGGGGGGCTGTATGGCACTATATACAGGGGGGCTATATGGCCTAATCACAGGGGGGCTGTATGGCACTATCTACAGGGGGGCTGTATGGTGCTATCTACAGGGGGGCTGTATGGTGCTATCTACAGGGGGGCTGTATGGCATAATCTACTGGGGGGCTGTGTTGTATAATCTACAGAGGGACTGTATGGCACTATCTACAGGGGGCTGTATGGCACAATCTTCAGGGGGCCTGTATGGCACTATCTACAGGGGGGCTGTATGGCATAATCACAGGGGGGCTGTATGGCATTATCTACAGGGGGGCTGTATGGCATTATCTACAGGGGGCTGTATGGCAGAATCTACAGGGGGCACTATCTACAAGGGGGGCTGTGTGTGGCTCCCAGGGGAGGGGATGTGGCGCCCAGTCAAAAGTTTTCTATGGGGCCCAGTCTTTCCTACTTACGCCCCTGATTCTCTCATCCCTAATCCAGAACTAGTAATATCTCTAAAGGTCTATATGGTCCATCACTCTTTTTGGCGCACGCAACAGCAATGATGTCCTAAGATAATATCACAGAATAATGTAATGATTTTATCTATGTTCATAGACAGCGGTCCGAAAATTGTAAACATTTACTGGTTTTTCTTTTACACATTTGCTTCTGACATTTCTTTTTTCGTTAGAAGTGTCCCTAGGTGACGAGTTTATCACAGAGAGGCCGGCTGCTGGGATTTTGAGCGATCAGTCATGATCTGTAAGGTGACCTGAAGGTGTTTAATCCCCCTGCATCACCACCACAGGAGAAATAATGTAAGGAATTAGGCCTCATGCACACGACCGTGCTCGTAATTACGACTCGTGGTGGGCAGCCGGCCGCTTTTCCGAGCCGTGCTCCCATTATAAAGTATAGGAGCACGGCCCGTAAAATCAAAAAATCGAACATGTTCTATTTTTTTAACGGCACGTGCACCTTCCCGTGAGAAAACGGGAAGGTACCCGTGGATAACAGAAGTCTATGGGCCCGTTATTGCGGGTCGTAATTACGACCCGCAATAATGGGTGTTTTTTCGGTCATGTGCATGAGGCTTTACACAGTGGCCATTGAAATCAATGGGCCGCCAATATAATGCAAGGACGTGTCCGGTCCTCCAGAGTGAAAATACTCTTTGTAGTTGTTCTCCACTCTAGCTAAAAAAAATGAGGATTCAAAATAGAGGATCCCACTCAATGAAACCAGAACTCAAAAACGGGTTTTCTAAACAAGATAACCCTTTTTTTTAAATAAAAAAAATTCTGCGGCAATGGAAACAGTCAGGTAAATTATGCCCTCTCCCCACTCTTCAATTCAATTTCCCATGTAATCCGTTATATTACCGCTGCCTGTTGTTTCCTGCGCCATTTTTCCATCATCCACGTGTATTAAAGTGGATCCGTGATCTCATCTATTCCCTCCATATCAGGGAATTCATCCGCTCCTTGAAACCACTCCATGATGTAACTGAGAGGATCGATAAGGCTGGCGTCAAGAAGAAAGACAGCCGTCCAATATCCAAGGAATAGAAAGAGATTGGTCCATAAGCCGTCATAGGGAGGCCCAAAATTATAGGACTCCAGATTCTGCAACAAATAAGGAAACGGTTATTAAAGTGTTATTGACCTTATACAATTGAATGAATCTTATATTTATATTACAAAAAGAAACCAGAAGTATTAAAAAAGGTTATAGGAGGAGACTTCAGCCCTTCCCTCTATATTACTGTGTGCTTGATTGACAACAGATTTCTCAGGCAGCAGAGGTGGGGGGAGGGGTGAGTGGGCACATAGGAGATTGTGCCCACTAATAACAATCAGGGGCGGACAGAGACAGCAAGGCTCTTACGTAACAGCTAGTTTGTTAAGAGTGAGGTGATGGACATAAAGCCTCTTTCTAGAAAGATCTTAAGGGGCGCAGCTATAGTGGGGTGCGGAGGTAGCAGTGGCACCAAGGACCATGGAACCTGGTTCCCTAAAGGGCTCTCTGGCCCATACATAGACACCAGAATGGCACATGGGAGGGTCAGGGCCCTGATAGAGGTTTTTCTTTACGTACCAGGAGCTTCAAGTTAAGGCTCTGAAGTTCTTGGATGGTGCGCCAATTTATTTTGTGGTTTGCAATACAACAATAATTATAGGATAAAGTAGGCAGTGGGAAGCACTGGTCAGGCCCTCTGTTTACTGGTCCATTGTGCAGCTGCCTAAATGGTACACTGTCATGTCCGTGGCTGTGGTCAGTCAGGTTCACTCTTCCACTGACGGCTGCAGCCATGTGTCGGCGAGCGCTGGCCCCAGTCTCCTCCTCTCACTTCCACTCACCTCGGCCAGGTCCCGTAGGGTGTGCGCGCATGCTCGTGCCCGCTCTTAAAGGGGCAGCGTGCGCACCAGACTTTAATATTTTAATCAGCCCATGTGTGCTCTGGACTATAAGAGACGCCCAGCCCCTTGCTTCTATGCCTGAGCGTTGTTTGTCGTATCCTAGTTTGTCTTGCAAATGGTCTCCCAGTGTTTTTCTGTTCCAGTGTTCCCTGTTCCTGTATCCCGTATCCTGCATCCAGTGCTATCCTGTTCTAGTGCTGTTGCCGTGCTGTACTATACCTACGCCTGTCCTGCTGCTCCACGCCTGACATCTACCCGCTGCCTAGTCCCAGCCAAGCCTGCCTTGCTACTGTCCAAGCTGCCCACAGGTACCTTATACGAACTGTACCCTGTTGGCCAACCGCTAAGGCGGTGCGGCCCAGTGGGTCCACTAACCCAACGTAACATACAGTATGTCCTATAGAGCCCCTATACAGCTGCATATATGGTACAGGATTTCCTATAGAGCCCCTATACAGTTGTATATATGGTACAGTACAGTATGGTCCCACAGAGCTCCTATGGTTCAGTATTTTCACTATATTCACAATACTATAATAATAATAATGATACTATAGAGGGTAAAAGTCGCACTCACTCCATGAATCCATATGAGGCTTTTCTGGAGCCAAGACACTTCTTCCTCTACAGGTGGAGCTGGTGTTGGAGTCACCTGTAGTAATATAGTTATTTTATACATTTCATTATAGTTATTTTATACATTTCATTATAGTTATTTTATACATTTCATTATAGTTATTTTATACATTTCATTATAGTTATTTTATACATTTCATTATAGTTATTTTATACATTTCATTATAGTTATTTTATACATTTCATTATAGTTATTTTATACATTTCATTATAGTTATTTTATACATTTCATTATAGTTATTTTATACATTTCTTTGTAGTTATTTTATACATTTCTTTGTAGTTATTTTATACATTTCATTATAGTTATTTTATCACTCTCAGTAAGTCAGTAGGAGGATTGAACTATCACCGGCTCCTATATATCTCACTGATGGATTGTAGTTGAACAATTATTATCTAGTAGTCAGTAGGAAGCACTGTTATTTTCTATTTAAGATGCTGGTGGGCCCCCTGTTTACAGCGCCCTGTACAGCTGTACATGTAATACAGTATCCCCCATAGAGCCCCTATGCAGCAGAATATATAGTACAGTATTCCCTATAGAGCCCCTATGCAGCAGCATATATGGTACAGTATGCCATATGGAGCCCCTATGCAACAGCATAATTAGTACAGTATTCCCTATAGAGCCCATAAGCCGCATATATGGTACAGCATGTCCGATAGAGCCCCTGTACAGCTGCATATATGGTACAGTATACCATATAGATCCACTATGCAGCAGCATATATGGTACAGTATGCCCTATAGAGCCCCTATGCAGCAGCATATACGGTACAGTATACCCTATAGAGCCACTGTACAGATGCATATATGCATACCTCCCAACTTTTGAATCTTGAAAAGAGGGACATTTTTAAGCCATGCCCCTAACCACGCCCAATATCTCACATAAGCACATAAAATCGCGCCCAGCTTCTCCTTCAAATAACAAGACCATATTCTCACTGCAGATCTCTAGACTTACTAAAAAAAACTATATGGATATTATAAATATTATGGATCCGGTTACTTCTTCTTTGTTTTCGTAACTTGGGTCTAACATTTGTTTTTGCTTTGTTTGCATCTATTGAGTATGATCTGTGATGGATAGATAGATAGATAGATAGATAGATAGATAGATAGATAGATAGATAGATAGATAGATAGATAGATAGATAGATAGATAGATAGATAGATAGATAGACAGACAGACAGACAGACAGACAGACAGACTGATGATAGATAGATAGATAGATAGATAGATAGATAGATAGATAGATAGATAGATAGATAGATAGATAGATAGATAGATAGATAGATAGATAGATATGAGATAGATAGGTATGAGATAGATAGATATTAGATAGATAGATAGATAGATAGATAGATAGATAGATAGATAGATAGATAGATAGATAGATAGATAGATAGATAGATAGATAGATAGATAGATAGATAGATAGATAGATAGATATGGGATAGATAGATAGATGGACAGATAGATAGATAGATAGATAGATAGATAGATAGATAGATAGATAGATAGATAGATAGATAGATGTTTAATGGAGAAATGTGTTGTTTTTTTATTACCACTATTACAGCAGTCCAGCGAGGGGGGCGCGAGAGGGGGGTGCGGGAGCTGCAAAAAGAATGTGCCTGGAGACACAAGATTTTCTAAAACTATAAAATAATGTAATTTATTTTATGATTTTAGAAATGCTAGTGTTCCCAGGCACTAAATTGTTTAAACTGTGTACTCACCAGTCACCCCTGTCCTGTGGCTTCGTTCTTCTCCTCTCCAGTGTTGCGCTTCAGTGTTTCTGCTGCACTCTGCTCCCTTGCTCCAGGCAGACTGCTGCACAGGCAGCGTCGTTGCAGGCAGTGGCGTATTAAGTAGACCATAGGCCCTGGGCTGTTACCCAAACTTGGGCCCCCCTTCTCCACCACTGCACCGTAACTATCGCTAACACTACCTTTTTGCGCAAGCATTAACAAATGGGTGTTACGATTCCCCTTTCACAGGGCTGTGTCCCTACATACTGACAAAATTACACTGTGCAGGGACATATCCTCTTGACAAGGGAAATGGTAACACCAATTTTTCTATAAGTCCTGGACTTCAGAAAGACTTTATGTGGAATACAAGGATTTCCTTTAATAAACATGTCAGGAGAGGGGACAGATTCTCTACAAATCCAGTGACTCACAGGTGACGACCGACATCTTAGATGCTAGTAGTTTTTTTCCTCTTTTCTTCTCCATCCGATCCAGCGCTCATGACGACTTCTCCCATCCATGACCCATTTCTGCAGCCCCTAAATATATCACCATGCACTGCGCCCCTGACTATAATTGTGTCCCGCACTGTAAAGTAAAGCACCACATACACAGTGCCCCCTGTAGATAGCGCCACACACTCCCCCTGTAGATAACGCCACACACACACAAAACACACGTGTAGATAGCACCTCACATACACCCCCCCTGTACATAGCACCATAAACACACACCTTTAGATAGCGCCACACACACACACACCCCCTGTAGACAGCGCCACACATACACAACCCCTTATAGATAGAGCCACACAGCGCTCCCTTCCTTATATATAGTGCCACACAGCACTCCCCCCCTTGTATATAGTGCTACACAGCACTCCCCCCCCCCTTGTATATAGTGCTACACAGCACTCCCCCCCCCCTTGTATATAGTGCTACACAGCGTCGCCACACTGCAGCCCTGGGATGACATTTGATCCCATATGACTGCTGCAGTCTGTGATTGGCTGCAGCGGTCACATGGGGTGAAACGTCATCCCAGGAGGCCGGCCTGGATGATGAAACAGAGTTCTGGGCAAGTATAAGATTTTTATTTTTTCTAAATTGCGTTTTTACATAACATCTGCTATTTGTTGCAGGTTTTACGTCCCCATTGAGTTAAATGGGGAAAACTCGAAACAAATAAGCAGTGATTAAGCAAATACAATTGACATGCTGCGGAATACAAAAACGCTCCGCAGGTCAATTTCGGAGCTTTTTTTTTTCTACTTATTTACGCAGCGTGTGGATGAGAATTGTTCACATCTAATCTACCGTATTAGGGCTTGTCCACACTTAACGGAATTGCTGAAACTTTTCCGCCAGGAAAATACGCAGAATACAGTAGCAGCAAAGTGAGTGACATTTACGAAATCTCATCCAGACACTGCAAAAAATTTCCGAACAGAAATTTTGTCCCGTGGTGCGTATTTTTCGTGCCGCATCATGTCAATTCCTGCTGCGGAAAGTGGACTGAATTGCTGCGTTTTTCAGAGCAGACGTCACCATCTCCCAGCATTGAGAAAAACGCAGCAAAATACGCACCATTTTCTCCAGTAAAAACGTCAGGAAACGGTGCTTTTTTTCTGCAGCGGAATTTCTGCTAGTCTCTGCGGCATTGCTGCAGAAATATATATATATATATATATATATACAAAGACACTATATATATATATATATATATATATATATATATACACACACATACACACACATACACTATATATGTTCCGGTCTGTGTATTCATCTGCCGGTGTGTGTGTGTATATGTGTCTGTGCGTGTATATATATTTACCTGTATGTATATATTTCAGAATGTGTGTATGTATATTTGCCTGTATGTCTAAATATCTGTCTTTATGTAGGTACAGTATATATGTTCCAGCATGTCCATATATGTGGTTCATTTTTGGTTTGTGTAGGGGGCGGCAATAGAGAGTCCCGCACAGGGCGCCATCCAAGCGAAGGCCGGCCCTGGCTGTCACCAACCCTAGTCAGAAGAAACTCTGCCGCTGCCTGCGCCGCATGACCTCCTCGGCTCTTCCGGTAAGTCACAACGGGCAGAGCGGAGAGTGGTAGCGGTAGGCTACCGCTCACTGGTCTGTTCACAGTGTGGCGCTAAGTACAAGGGGGGGGGGTGTGGCGCTATTTAAAAGGGGGGGAGTGTGGCGCTATTTACAAAGGGGCAGCGGTCTGTGTGTGGCACTATCTACAAGGAGGGGGAGTGTGCTGCTATCTACTAGGGGGAGGCGGGCTGTGTGTGGCACTATCTACAGGGGGCTGTGTGTGTCACTATCTACAAGGGGGGAAGCCGGCTGTGTGTGGCACTATCTACAAGGAGGGGGAGTGTGCTGCTATCTACTAGGGGGAGGCGGGCTGTGTGTGGCACTATCTACAGGGGGCTGTGTGTGTCACTATCTACAAGGGGGGAAGCCGGCTGTGTGTGGCACTATCTACAAGGGGGGCTTTGTGGCACTATCTACAAGGGGGGGGGGGGGGTGTGCCGCTATTTACTAGGGGGGAGGCGGGCTGTGTGTGGCACTATCTACAGGGGGCTGTGTGTGTCACTATCTACAAGGGGGGAAGCCGGCTGTGTGTGGCACTATCTACAAGGGGGGCTTTGTGGCACTATCTACAAGGGGGGGGGGGGTGCCGCTATTTACTAGGGGGGAGGCGGGCTGTGTGTGGCACTATCTACAGGGGGCTGTGTGTGGCACTATCTACAAGAGAGGGGCTGTGTGGCGCTATCTACAGGGGGCTGTGTGTGGCTTCTAATTTATTTTCTTTTAATTTATTATTATGTTAATTACATTATATAACTATATCGCTTGCAAAATGTAGAAATTCTTTTATACTCGAGTTACATTAAAAAAATTCATTGATTGGTAGGGAAAGAAAACATGGCGAGGAGGAAGGAGATGTCGGGAAATAAGTTGAGGGGGACGGGCGCCAATCTGAATCTTTGCCCCGGGTGCAGGAGAACCTAGCTACGCCTCTGCAGTATGTCTTGTAGATCTCCTATACAGCAGTATATAAGGTACAGTATGTGCTGTAGATCTCCTATACAGCAGTATATATGGTCCAGTATGTCCTGTAGATCTCCTATGCAGCAGTATATATGGTACAGTATGTCCTGTTGATCTCCTATACAGCAGTATATATGGTACAGTATGTCCCATAGAGCCCCTTTGCAGCAGTATATATGGTACAATATTCCCTATAGAGCCCCTATGCAGTAGTATATATGGTACAGCATGTCCTGTAGATCTCCTATACAGCAGTATATATGTTACAGTATGTCCCATAGAGCCCCTTTGCAGCAGTATATATGGTCCAGTATGTCCTGTAGATCTCCTATACAGCAGTATATAAGGTACAGTATGTCCTGTAGATCTCCTATACAGCAGTATATATGGTACAGTATGTGCTGTAGATCTCCTATACAGCTGTATATATGGTACAGTATGTCCTGTATATCTCCTATGCAGCAGTATATATGGTACAGTATGTCCTATAGAGCCCCTATACAGCAGTATATATGGTACAGTATGTCCTGTAGATCTCCTATACAGCAGTATATATGGTCCAGTATGTCCTGTAGATCTCCTATACAGCAGTATATATGGTCCAGTATGTCCTTTAGATCTCCTATACAACAGTATATATGATACAGTATGTCCTGTAGATCTCCTATACAGCAGTATATATGATACAGTATGTCCTGTAGATCTCCTATACAGCAGTATATATGGTACAGTATGTCCTATAGAGCCCCTATGCAGCAGTATATATGGTACAGTATGTCCTGTAGATCTCCTATACAGCCAGTATATATGGTCCAGTATGTCCTGTAGATCTCCTATACAGCAGTATATATGGTACAGTATGTCCTGTAGATCTCCTATACAGCAGTATATATGGTACAGTGTGTCCGCCCCTGATAACAATACTACTATATAATAATAAAAATGATACTACACTGAGGAAAAATGACACTTACTTGATAAATCCAGTTAAGGCTTCTCTGGAGCCAGGACATCTCTTTCTCTTTGGGTGGAGCTGGAGCTGGAGTTGGAGTCACCTGTAGGAATATAGTTATTTTTTCATTTTCATTCTCAGTAAGTCGGTAGGAGGATTGATCTCACACCTGCTGCTAAGTATCTGACTTATAAAGAAATGTTATCAATCCAAGTAATATGTCATCTGGATCTAAGTACAACTTCAGCAACAAGAACAATACAGAAAAGAACACAAAACAGAAAAAAGAAAATCATCCCGTAACCAAACATCACAACCACCATTGTCCTCTGCTAAGTTCTCAGACTGATTCTTGTTAGGATTATGGATGTAAAGCAAATTACACTCCCCAATAAGAAGAATTACTATTCTGTGAATATCAGACTCACCCAAGAGATCTGTGTCTTCAGGAGGCCTAGGAAGGTCATGCAAGGTGACGCCTTGGGTGGATCGGGTGGTAGCGGAGTAACCTGCAATAAACAGAGTGAACATAGAGGTCAGGGGAAGGTCAATGTCTGGTGGTGTTGTCATGTCATGGGCAAATCCTCTGTATGGGACCGTCACAGTGGTCGTTATGGCCAATAGTTATAAGGTGATAGGCTTATGTAGGGAGAGGATTTACCCAAGTATCCAATGGGCCATGGTGTGTTTACTTATGTTACATACGTGGTGGAAGACAATAGAACAATGCTTAAAATGTAATTTGTATCTGCTTTCTTAATTGTACATTTTGGTTATTTTGTAGTCACTACACGATGACTACATTGACCATAAGTCACTTTGTTCCTTTAGATTCATATTTTTGGGAGGGATACTACTGTATATGTAATAATTTCAGTCTAGTATAACATCCCTAAAAATACTTAAAAATGTTTGACTGACTCTGAAGATGTTCTCCTCGACCCACCTAATGACGTTCTCGATCCGAGACGACGGTTCCTCCTTTGGTGGGATGGGTTTTTCTATAGTAATCTGTAAGTCAAGATTGTCACTGTACATTAACTGTCTGCTCAATGCCAATGTTCAGCCTGTAAAGCATGGACTGATTGTTTTCATACAAGGACACCAGGTAAAAAAGCAGAGGATTTGCCTTTGTAGACCCTGAATAAACACCTCAACGACAAGTACTACACATGAGTAAAATATTGTATATAGCTCCACTTTTAAACAATAATTTCTTAACCCTTTCCCGACATCCACTGTACATGTATGTAGGTATGGGTCCGGAACTGAGCCCACGACATGTACAGCCTGTGTCACCTGTATATTACATTTGACACCCTGCTCTAAGGTCTGGGATCAGAGATTATTCCAATCCTGGCCATTTAACCACAAATATACCATGGTCAATAGTCTTCTCTGTCCCCCCATCACCCCCTGTGACGCAGGGAGCGGTGGTTTATCAGGGCAGCCGGGGAGGGCTAAATGAAGGGGATAGTATCCTATTGAAGGGGTTGTCTTACAATTGACAATTATCACTTATCTACTGGATAGGTGATAAATGGCTGATCACTGGACGCTCCCCTGCTGGGACCGCCACCAATAGCGAGAATAGGGCTCCCGAACTGTATCTCCTTACCGCTGCTTTAATCAATGTCTATGTGACTGACGGAAACAGATGGGTGCTGTACTCAGCTGTTTCCATTATTCCCATGGAATTTGAATGGAGCGGAAGAACGCATTCTCAACCACCCCTCTATTCAATGTCCTCGTCATTGTGGTCAAGCAGTAGGGAAAAAACAGGGGGTAGGAGACCAACACTCAAGCAATCGGTAGGGACCCCCAGTGATCAGACAATTATCATATATCCTGTGGTATACTCCATTTAAGCCCTGTGCAGTGTATTGTATGAGCCAATCAACACACGTTTAAGTCCCCCTAGTGGAACTAAAAAAAATGAATATTTTATATATATAAAAAGAGACATGACCTCTGGGTAAATAGGGTGATATATGGGCATATAAATAACACAGATGGACAATATTGATAGTAAATTCTTACTCACCCCAAATACCGTCTCTCCGATATGCTCACAGCAGTCCCAAAATAGGGCATAGCCGTCCTTGGGGGGCAGAGCAGCCGGTGGAACAACCTACAATAAAAACGTAACAAATTATAGAGAAAAGCCGACATGACCACAATAAATGACTTATAATTGGGGGTCAGTAAATAACATAAGACCTCACGTATGCGCTGGAGGAGATTTATTCTCTGTGCATTACTTATGCCATTACTCTTTATATTAGTATGTAACTTATCTTATAACAGCCAAACCGAGGACGCCTCCATGGGTCTTTCTTTTCCGTTTGGAGAAGTCTATAGTTTGACTGATATGAGCTAATTTGCATACTTTTTTTCCCATGAAGCATTGCCTGTAAATAAGTCTCCATACATCTGCTTGCTCTCCTCAATAAGAGCCAGTACTCCCACCACACTCTTTATATTAGATTATGACTCAGCAGCGACATTTGGTCTCCTGCGTTTCTTGTAGACACTGAAGCGCCTAGGGAGAGTGTCAGGGACTGCAAGGGGTTAAGAAAGGATGGAACGGTTTAAAATAATGCCCAGGATCAGGATTGGTCAACAAGGGGTAAGAGGGGCGTGGTTAAGAAGATATAAGGCAGAGGTTTGGAGCAGGAAGCCCTCTTACCTTCAAGCTGCAGTGGAAGAAACACCTTTGCTGCTGCTGTGGAGTTTCAGAGCGTGGTCGTTAAGAAGATGGCAGAAGAACTGTTGCGGAAGGTGGCACAGCGGGTAGCGGCAGAAGGGCCTGCCTGGCTGGAATCCCTGTTGGGGGAAGGAGAGAGGCGAGGAGCGGAGCGGGGCACGGAACAGTCGGGAGCGGCTACCCGAGGTAGGCCGCAGCGCGTTACACGCCCTCCGGTTAGACTAAGCCCTAGCCCTGTTGCTATGAGGGGTGCTGTGACTGCTGCACAGTCATGCGGTGGTCCCAGCAGGTCCCCTAGGCCTATGTCGACGGGTGCTTCGTCGGTCGACATAGTGCCCCCCTCCCCCCCGTCCACTCGTCGCGCTGGCGTCCTTCCCCATGGCGGTAAGAGGGCGGCTGTTAAACCGGCACGGGCACGGTACAACCCGCCTCGAGCTGCTGATGCGGGCGCGGAGGCAGCGGCCGACTATCGTGACAGTGGGGTGAATATGGCGGACTCAGGCGACTGGTCCGACATGGTCGCTTACCATGCGGCATGTTCACAGGAGCTGGGACTTGCTTCTGGGGCCTGTGTGCAGCCGGGGTCGGCGCCATCTTTCCCCGTGCTGTTCTCTACACAGCCAGAATTGGCGGCGGGGGAACAGGGGCGGGACGTCCTGGCAGGCGCAGTGCAGCCAGGACACAAGATGGCGGCGCACGAAAAAAGAAGATGGCGGCGGGTGCGGGGAGGCGGACGGTGAGCAAGCAGCCCAGCCAGGGGGCGGGGGCTTCTGCGGTGCCTGTCGCTTCTCCACCCCGGTCCCCCCCGGGCCCCTGTCAGCACGGGTCAGGGGCAGGGGGGGAGTGTGCTAGGAAAGATAGGAGTGAGGGTGTTTTGGATGCTATTTGCCCTTCTCCTGCCTTGTCATCTTTCTCTCCTGCAGGTCCAAGAAGGGAGCGTTCCAGGCGAGGGAGGAAACGCCGGGCTGGTGGACATCGCCGGCACGGCCATCATGGACGTCGCAGGTCAGGTGACGGGAAGAGGCGTGGTCGACGGTATTCCTCGTCTTCCAGCGATGGTTTCTCCTCCTCGTCTGCGACGACGTCCGCATCATCCGGATCATGGAGGAGGTCGTCGAGGAGATCCTCACGGCCGCAGAGACGCAGTCGACGCCGGGAGGTGCAGCGCTTGTCGGTGGATCAGGAGCAGCTGTCCCAGGTTGTACCTCCCGCCGGGCCGGTGGAGGAGGTGCAGGCCGTGGTTCCAGTGCCGCGGCAAGTGGCTGAAGGACCCTCTGGAGTCGGTGGGACCTCTGGGAGCGGTGAGTCGGCCTGCGGTGACGCATGGCTTAATAAACCTAATGCAGCGGGTGCGGATTTGATTTCTGTTTTAAAAGCCGTGGTGGCTGGGTTGAAAGTGAATGAGGGAACGTCGTGTCCCTCTGTGCCACCAGAGGGAGCTATGCCCCCGTCTGAGAAAGAGAATGCTTTAGCTAGTTTGACGTTTAGAGATTCATTGTTTTGTGGAGTCGCTCCTCTCGGGACTCATTTGTCAGCTGAGGTCAAGGACAAGATTTGGAGGAATGAATTTGTGGATATTTGGTCCTTGGTCTCGGTGGAGCAGGTGACTGTCGACAAGGAGCGGGGCTTTGAGAGAGGTTCGGATAGGAAAGCAAAAGTAGCGAAAACATTTGGCAACTGGGTACAGTGTTACGCTACACTGGCTCATGTTATTTGCCAACGCTATCCTGGGAAAGGGGCCGAGTTGTTTGTCTATTTTGACACAATTTTCAGCGCCCACAGGCTGCACGGTGGTGCGGCCTGGTGGCGATATGATGAAGAATTTCGGCGACGTTTGGCTTTGTCGCCTGATATTAGTTGGGCGACGAAGGCAACGGACGTGTGGTTGCAGCTTATTTTAGCGCAAGGGAGTAGGCAACAACGCCCCTTTCCCAGTGCGGCCGCAGCACCGGGCCCCGCCCCTGGAGTTGCGGCCGCTAGGCCCACAGGTGCCTGTTGGCTCTACAATGAGGGCCACTGTCGTTTCTTTGCCACGTGCAAATTTCGACATGAATGCTCCATCTGTGGGGGCGCTCATTCGGCGCTCCGGTGTTTCCGGAGAGGTAAGCAGCCGGTCAAGGCACCTCCTTCCGGCGCAGCGGAGAACGCCGGTGAACGTGCTCGAGATGGGCCCATGGTTAGAGCGGTACCACAGGAGGCGGGAAGCAGAGGTGCTCACTAACGGGTTTTCGTTTGGTTTTGAGATTCCTTTTGAATATTCTGCGACATTGTCATTGGCTGACAATTTGAAGTCGATCAATGAGAATGTGGGCATTGCGCGGCTAAAATTAGCTAAAGAAGTGGAATTAGGAAGAATGGCAGGTCCATTCAGCGAGCCGCCGTATACGAATCTGCGAGTTTCCCCCCTTGGTTTAGTTCCAAAGAAGGAACGAGGAAAGTTTAGGCTGATTCATCACCTTTCTTTTCCTCGCGGTGGTTCTGTTAATGACGGTATTTCTAGGGCGGAGGCGGCGGTTTCGTATACGTCTTTTGATGTTGCAGTAAGGTTGGTACAGGCGGCTGGACAAGGGGCGTTGTTAGCCAAATCTGATATTGAAGCGGCCTTTCGTTTGCTGCCGGTTCATCCGGAGTGTTTTCACCTGCTGGGTTGTTGTTTAGACAAAGGGTTTTACGTGGATATGTGCCTTCCTATGGGTTGTTCAATATCATGCAGTTACTTTGAGATGTTTGCGTCATTTTTAGAGTGGGTAGTTCGTTTGGAGTCTGGTTGTGACTCGGTCATTCATTATCTGGATGATTTTCTTTTTGTGGGCCCGGGGGGCTCTGGGTTGTGCAGCACGTTGCTGAGAGTGTTTCGACAGGTGATGTCGCGTTTCGGGGTACCTATTTCCGAGGATAAGACGGAAGGTCCTGTAACGGTTTTGTCATTTTTGGGTATCGAAATAGATAGCGAGCGGATGATTTTTCGGTTGCCGGATGATAAATTGGCAAGGCTAGTGACGCAGGTTGACCAGGTCATGGGGTCGAAAAAAGTGACGTTAAAACAGTTACAGTCGTTAATGGGATTGCTGGTGTTTGCTTGTCGTATAATTCCAATGGGTCGTGTTTTTTCTAGGCGTTTGTCTTTAGCCACTAGAGGTATCTCGAAGCCAAATCATTTTATCAGGGTAACCTCTTGTATGAGGAAGGATTTGTTTGTCTGGCATTCTTTTTTGAGTTCGTTTAACGGGAGGTCGGTGTGTCAGGACGCTGAGTTGTCTAATGTAGATTTGGAATTATTTACGGATGCAGCCGGAAGTGATGGTTTTGGAGCAATTTTGGGCCGAAGTTGGTGTAGATCCCCTTGGCCCTTGCATTGGAGTGATTTGGGAGTCTTACGTAATTTAACGCTATTGGAATTGTTTCCTATTATAGTTGCAATAGAGTTATGGGGTAGCGTGATGGTGAATAAGAGGATTGTATTTTGGACAGACAACATGGCGGTGGTGCATGCGGTGAACGGGTTGTCGTCTAGTTCGTTGCCGGTATTAGCTTTATTAAGACGGTTGGTTTTGAAGTGTTTGCGTTTGAATGTGTGGTTTCGTGCAAAACATGTTCCGGGTGTCAGTAATGTGATGGCTGATGCTTTGTCTCGTTCACAGATGTCCCGGTTTCGGGAATTGCACCCGGCAGCTTTGGCAGAAGGGGTGTCCCCCCCCCTTCACTTATGGGCCCTGGTCGAGGACAACTTATGAGACTGTTGAGGGGTTCGGTGGTACCGGCGACTTGGAAGAGTCATTGCAGAGCGTGGGATCGGTGGTTGGAGATTGCGGGGAATGACTTCCCATCACAGGAGGGGTGTCACCTGGACGTTACGATAGCAAGTTTGGTACAAATACGTCAGGAAGGGGGTAGTGCGGCCACGGCGAGCAAGTTTTTAGCAGGAGTGGCCTTTATGTTAAAATTGTGGGGATGCAGAGATGTTACAAAAGAATTTGTAGTTCGGCAGTCTTTAAAAGGGTGGAAAAAAGAGGCGTGTTCAAGGGACACGAGGCGGCCAGTATCTTTTTCACTTTTGGGTCGGCTTCTAGCCGTTTTATGTTTTGTGTGTCGGGATGAATATGAAGTGTCCTTGTTCGGCGCGGCGTTTTCGTTGGCTTTCTTTGCCGCTTTGCGAGTTAGTGAGCTGGTTCCGCACAGAGTAAGTGCGAGCGGTGGTCTTCTCGGATCGGATGTAGTAACGTTGGGAGATTCTCTCAGGGTCTGTGTGCGGAGGTCAAAGACTGATGTGGTAGGAAAGGGGGCTTGGCTGTCGATTGGGAGGATTGGGGGGCAGTATTGCCCGGTAAAATGGGTCCAGGAATTCGTGTTGGTCCGAGTGCCCGGGACGCAATTCTTGATCCATCAGGATGGATCCGCGATGTCGCGTTTTCAATTTGAGGCGATTTTTAAGGCCGGCTTGAAGTATCTAGGTTTGCCGCCGGGCGAGTTTGGTACACATTCATTTAGGATAGGTGCGGCAACTGAGGCGGATGCCTTGGGTTTGGATTCAGCGGCTATCATGAGTCTGGGTAGATGGCGCTCTAATAGCTATAAGTCATATGTGCGACCTGATCTGGTTTTAAAGATGGTGTAAGCTGGAAGTTTTCATAAGAAAGGTCGCCCCCTCCCCTTCCCCCCCCTCCCCTTCCCCCCCCCCTGTTTTCCTTCCTGTTATATGGAGTGTTATGTTAACCCTGCCTGTAATTTTCATTTGACCGGAATGTAGCTTAATTTCTTTGTTAGGGTTGCGGCGCCCCCAAGTGTGGATCTTGGGGCATTCGTATGTGCATTGGGCAGCGGTTCGAGCGGGTCGAAGGCCATTAGGTCCGAATTTGGGCCTCGCACAGGCCGACGTCCATTGGAGAGGTGTCCGGGGATTACGGTGGGTGCAGTTACTGCCAGAAGTAGTGGCAGTTACAAGGCACACGTACGGACCTGTTGTCCTAATCATCCATGCGGGTGGAAATGATATCGGCCAAGTGAAAATGGCTGAGTTATTGTCAATTATACGAACTGATTTGGCGCGTTTTCGGGATCTGTTCGCCCGTTGCGTGATAGTTTGGTCCGAAATAGTGGCGCGCACGGTGTGGCGAGGAGCGAGGAATATGGCAGCTTTGGAGAGAGTGCGCAGGTTAATTAATGTGCGGGTGTCGCGGTTCATTCGCTCTATAGGGGGGATCGGGTTGCGACACCAATCCCTGGAGGGGGATAATGCAGATCTGCTGGCACCGGATGGAGTGCATCTGAATGATATCGGGCTCGATATCTTTTTATTGGATCTCTTGGATGGTGCCGAGAGAGGGCTGGCGTTGCTTGGTGGGGGTGGTCGGGGGACTGAGTAGGTTTCTCAGTTCCCCCTTCTTGGCGGAAAGTACGGCAGATGAAGACGGAGGTAGCACCCTACATGCCTGATGGAGACAGGGAGCATCGGCATTTCAGGAGGAGAGGAAATAAATAAATATATATATGTCTTCATGCCGATGGTTGTAAATAATAATAAAGCTGTGGCCACTTCCACATTTGCATAAAGAAGGTGTTGGTGTGTTAATTCAAAGAAGGATGGTTAAGGTCCTGGGCAGGTAAAGTGGATAATGGGTCCTTGCAGTCGCTGTAAAATGTGTGTATCTGAAGAGGATACAACTGATGTACAATATAAGATACAGTATAAGCGGGGCAATGATATCATCCCCCTACTCACCCCAAATATGGACTTTGTCATCCATCTGTATATGTCCAATAACTTGGACGGCTCTGCTCCAGGGGGCACTGCTGGGGCATTAGTCTAGAATAAAAAGTGAGATAGTAAATTGTAAGACAATACAAAGTACAAATGTCATAATGTAACACAGTGGTAGCCGGGGCCTAGACTGTCAACATTGTGTTTTCATAAATTGTAATAACCATTCACATTGAATAAGCCCCCGGACAACATGTGACGCGCTTTGTCCTAGAAAAGCCCCACTTACCATCTGTGAACCAGTCACAGGGCAGATTAGTATCGCAATAATACAAAGCTTCAACCACATCGTCAGTCGCTTTCACCTCAGTGAAATGAGCCAATGTGGAGGCAGCAGAGAAAGTGACCACACTGGTGTTTATGACAGACCTCCCAACCGTCCCGAATCCGACGGGACAGTCGCGGTTTTTGACTGCTGTCCCGCCGTCCCGGCAGTCTGAGCAATGTCCCGCCCTGCCCCAATCTATCTATCTATCTATCTATCTATCTATCTATCTATCTATCTATCTATCTATCTATCTATCTATCTATCTATCTCATATCTGTCTGTCTATCTATCTATCTATCTAATCTATCTATCTATCTATCTATCTATCTAATCTATCTACAAAAATAGAATCCTGCAGCACAGGCTTAAATGAAAGGGGGTGCAAGCCTTAGGGAACTGATCACTGTCCCTATAGACAAAAAGCAGTAAATAGGCAGTAAATAGAACAGAAACGAAGCAGCTGAGTGCTCACACGAGTGCTTCAGCGTCTTCGTTTTAGCGATTGGTGGGGGTCTCAGTGCTCGGACCCCCACCAATGCAAACTTCTGACATGTCACT
Source organism: Rhinoderma darwinii (assembly GCF_050947455.1). Taxonomy (NCBI): domain Eukaryota; kingdom Metazoa; phylum Chordata; class Amphibia; order Anura; family Rhinodermatidae; genus Rhinoderma; species Rhinoderma darwinii. Next base: position 19,493,998 of record NC_134691.1, read on the forward strand.
ATGACACGTCAGAAGTTTGTTAAACGTTTACCAAACACTTTAAGTATAAAAATGCCTAAATGGATGCTCCATATGGAGTTAAAAGGGTTATCCAGTCCCTAAAAATTCATGACCTATCCTCAGGATAGGCCATCAAAAGATGATGGGTCGGGTCCGAGTTCCGGGACCCCCTGCCGATCAGCATTTTTGAAGGGGGTGCAGCGCTCGTTGTACTACTTTGATGATCTACGTATTTTTTTTATGTGGGGAAGTTCTTATTTCAATAAAAAAATATTTTCTTATGTCTCTGTGTTTTCTTTAATACTTTAATAGCGCCTTAGTAATGGCAGCAGTCTGATTGACAACGTCCATTACTAAGGTGGGGCTTAATGTTTGCTAGTAAAATGGCTGCAACTAACCCCCCATTATTACCCCTGTACCCACCGCCACCAGGGGTGCTGGGAAGAGCCGGGTGCGATCCAGTACCAGACCAACTGTAGTGATGGTCGGGCACTGGGCAGCAGCAGGCTGGTATTATGAGGCTGGAAAGGGCCAAAAACCTTGGCTTTTCCCACCCTTGTAATGCTAGGCTGCTGCTGCTGTGTTGTATCTGGCTGGTTATGGAAAATGGGGGGGGGACCCCACGTCGATTTAAAAAAAAAAAAAAAAAAGAAAACGACATTGCTTTCCCCCCCATTTTCCTAACCAGCCAGATTCAACAAAGCAGCAGCAGGCTAGCATTACCAGGGTGGGAAGGGCCACAGTTTCTGGCCTTTCCCAGCCTAATAATATCAGCCTGCGGCCACCCCAGGGTCCGGCCATCACTACAGATGGTCAGGTACTGGATTGTACCCGGTTCTTCCTGACACCCCTAGTGGTGGTGGGCACCAGGGTAATAATGGGGGGTTAGTTGCAGCCTTTTTACTGGGTCACACTAAGCCCCACCTTAGTAATGGACGCAGTCAATCAGACAACTGTCATTACCAAGGCGCTAATAAAGGATTAAAAAAAACAGACACATGAGAAAATATTTTTTTTATTGAAATAAGAACTCTCCTACAAACCCTCTTTGACCATTTTATTTTAAAAAAAACGTAGATCATCGCAGTAGTCCAACGAATCTACGAGGTAGTCCAAACGGTCCAGCGGAACCTGCAAAACAAAATAATAAGGTTTGTAATATGAAGAATAAAAATACTTCTCCTCACCTCTAGCGACTTCTGTCTTCTTCCCTTCGCTGCGATATATACTAGACGTCAATGAAAAATAATTCCCTTCATATAACTCTGCTACCTGTCAGCTGAAAAGTCATCCACCACAGGGAAAAATGTTTCCCCACCATGTCTGATTCCCCAGTGTTTCTTTGTGGTTCTCCGCCATGGGCAAACATTTTTCCCTCTGGCAGATGATTTTTCCATTGACAGGTAGCAGAGTTATACAACAGGAAAAACAATTCCCCATCATGTAACTCTGCTACCTGTCAATTGAAAAGTCATCCACCACAGGGTCTCCCTCTTGACTTTCATTGTTCTCTGCCTTTAGGTTTGTCCTGCAGCTGCTGCCGCCGTGATGAGCAAATGTTATACCCAATTTAGGAAAAGTAACACAAAGACGATATAACCGGATCCATAATATCTGTGATATCCAGACAGTCCAGAGATCCGCAGTGAGAATGTGCGCGCGTTATTTGAAGAAGGATCTGGCCGTGATTTGATGGGCTTATGCGGGATATTGGGCGTGGCTTAAAATGGCCCTCTTTTCCGAATTCAAAAGTTGGGAGGTATGTTTATGACATCACCAGCAACACCACCTGTGACATCATAGCTCCATAGAACGGAAAGACTGGATTATACCAGATTATACTAGTTCTGTAACACAAATATTGGACAGAACTTTTGCTTAAGTTTACAGCCTTACAGATTCTCCGTGCAGTACAAACCGGGAAGTCAACATAAGAATGCTGACCACCTATCCCGATTTGGTACCCAAGTCCAAGAGAGGTTTTTTTGTGGAAGGACAAGCTTCACTTGAGCTGTGGGGTATGTTGAGGGGTGAATAGTGAATTAGCTTGTCTGTGTATCTCTCTCTCTCTTTCACCTGCTGGGCAGCAAACCTTTGTCTCTGTCCACTATTGTTTCTACAGACAAACTGATTCAGCATTCCCCAATAACACACGGCATTACCTCCATCTTACCTGCATGTGACCAAACCTGAATGGAAGGTGCGCTGGGTTTATATAGGAGGCACCTGATTAATGGCAGGTGAGGCAGAGCTGCAGCCACACAAAGTAGATGTATCTTTCTTTTGTATGATTTGGTTATGTGTATAGAGATTGTAAGCTCCTTTTCTTTTTAAAAGGAGACATGAAGTATGGAATATGTATAATATGTGGTTTAGGTATAATATGTATGTGTTTGAAATTTAAACACAAATATGTGTGTCCCTTTAACCCCTTCCCTCTTTGGCCACTTTTGACCTTCCTGACAGAGCCTCATTTTTCAAATCTGACATGTGTCACTTTATGTGGTAATAACTCCGGAATGCTTTTACCTATCCAAGCGATTCTGAGATTGTTTTCTCGTGACACATTGAACTTTATGTTACTGGCAAAATTTGCCCGATACATTCAGTATTTAATTGTGAAAAACACCAAAATTTAGCGAAACATTGCAAAAATTAGCATTTTTCTCAATTTTAATGTATCTGCTTGTAAGACAGGCAGTTATAACATACAAAAATGTTGCTAATTAACATCACCCATATGTCTACTTTAGTTTAGCATCGTTTTTTGAACATCATTTTATTTTTTTAGGACGTTACAAGGCTTAGAACTTTAGCAGCAATTTCTCACATTTTCAAGAAAATTTCAAAATGCTATTTTTACAGGGGCCAGTTCAGGTGTGAAGCGGCTTTGAGGTCCTTAGATATTAGAAACCCCCAATAAGTCACCCCATTTTAAAAACTGCACCCCTCAAAGTATTCAAAACAGCATTTAGAAAGTTTCTTAACCCTTTAGACATTGCGCAGGAATTAAGGCAAGGTAGAGGTGAAATTTACAAAGTTCATTATTTTTTTCCAGAAGTTCATTTTGAATCCATTTTTTTTGTAACACAGAAGGTTTTACCAGAGAAATGCAACTCAATATTTATTGCCCAGGTTCTGTAGTTTTAGGAAATATCCCACATGTGGCCCTAGTGTGCTACGGGACTGAAGCATCGGCCTCCGAAGCAAAAGTAGCAACTAGTGGATTTTGGGCCTCCTTTGTATTAGAATATATTCTAGGCACCATGTCAGCTTTGAAGAGGTCTTGTGGAACTAAAACAGTGGAAACCCCCCAAAAGTGAGCCCATTTGGGAAACTACACCCCTCGAGGAATTTATTTAGGGGTATAGTGAGCATTTTGACCTGCCAGTTTTTTTGCAAAAATTTTTGGAACTAGGCCATGAAAATGAAAATCTACATTTTTTCAAATAAAATGTAGGTTTAGCTAATTTTTTTTTCATTTCCACAAGGACTAAAGGAGAAAAAGCACCATAAAATTTGTAAAGAAATTTCTCCCGAGTAAAACAATACCCCACATGTGGTAATAAACGGCTGTTTGGACAAGCTGCGAGGCTGAGAAGGGAAGGAGCACCATTTGGCTTTTGGAACTCAAATTTAGCAGGAATGGTTTGCGGAGCCCGTGTCACATTTGCAAAGCCCCTGAGGGGACAAAATAGTGGAAACCCCCAACAAGTGACCCCATTTTGGAAACTACACCCCATGAGGAAATTATATAGGGGTACAGTGAGCAGTTTGACCCCACAGGTGTTTTACAGAACTTATTGGAAGTAGGCCGTAAAAATGAAAATCTACATTTTTTCAAAGAAAATGTAGGTTTAGGTATTTTTTTTTTCATTTTCACAAGGACTGAAGGAGAAAAAGCACTGCAACATTTGTAAAGCAATTTCTCCCGAGTAAAACAATATCCCACATGTGGTCATAAACATCTGTTTGGGCACACGGCATGGCTCAGAATGGAAGGAGCACCATTTGGATTTTGGATAGTGTCTGGGCGCCATGTCACATTTGCTGAGCCCCTGTAGTACTAGTATAGTGGAAACACCCCAAAAGTGACTCCATTTTGGAAACTGCACCCCCTGAGGAATCATCTAGGGGTATAGTGAAAATTTTGATCCCAAAGGTTTTTTGCTGAATTAATTAGAATTAAGCCATGAAAATGAAAAATATTTTTTTTTTTCCAACAAGATGTAGTTTTAGATCAACATTTTTCATTTTTACAAGAAATAGAGAAGAAAAAGCACCCCAACATTTGTAAAGAAATTTCTCCCGAGTCCGGTAACACCCCATATGTGGTTATAATCAGCTGTTTACATATATGGGAGCATTCAGAAGAAAAGGAGCGGTATTTATCTTTTGGAGCGTAGATTTTGCTGGAATGGTTTGCGGACGCCATGTTGCATTTGCAAAACCCCTGATGTACCAAACAAAAGTGACCCCGTTTTATAAACTGCACCCCTAAAGGCATTTATCAAGGGGTGTAGTGAGAATTTAGACTCCACAGGTGTTTTTCAGAAATGAATACGCAGTGGATGGTGCAAAGTGAAACTTGCAATGTTTCCACTGATCTGCCCATTCACCGCACAATATTTTGTGCCCCTAGAGAATCTTACCCCATAAATTGTTAAGCGGGTTCTCCCGGGTATGGTAATTCCTTACTTGTGGCCATAAATTGCTGTTTGGGCACACTGTAGGGCTAAGAAGGGAAAGACCGCCATTTGGAGCATGGATTTTGCTTGGTAGTAGTTCTGTTTGGGGTTTTGCTGGTATTTCAGTTTATAATGTGGGGGCATATGTAATCTGTGCGGAGTACATCAGGGTATATGTAATCTGTGAGGAGTACATCAGGGTATATGTAAGCTGTGTGGAGTACATCAGGGTATATGTAATCTGTGCGGAGTACATCAGGGTATATGTAATCTGTGCGGAGTACATCAGGGTATATGTAAACTGTGCGGAGTACATCAGGGTATATGTAATCTGTGCGGAGTCCATCAGGGTATATGTAATCTGTGCGGAGTACATCAGGGTATATGTAATCTGTGCGGAGTCCATCAGGGTATATGTAATCTGTGCGGAGTATATCAGGGTATATGTAATCTGTGCGGAGTACATCAGGGTATATGTAATATGTGAGGAGTACATCAGGGTATATGTAATATGTGAGGAGTACATCAGGGTATATGTAATCTGTGAGGAGTACATCAGGGTATATGTAATCTGTGCGGAGTACATCAGGGTATATGTAATATGTGTGGAGTACATCAGGGTATATGTAATCTGTGAGGAGTACATCAGGGTATATGTAAGCTGTGCGGAGTACATCAGGGTATATGTAATCTGTGCGGAGTCCATCAGGGTATATGTTATCTGTGCGGAGTATATCAGGGTATATGTAATCTGTGCGGAGTACATCAGGGTATATGTAATCTGTGAGGAGTACATCAGGGTATATGTAATCTGTGCGGAGTACATCAGGGTATATGTAATCTGTGCGGAGAACATCAGGGTATATGTAAACTGTGCGGAGTACATCAGGGTATATGTAATCTGTGCGGAGTACATCAGGGTATATGTAATCTGTGCGGAGTACATCAGGGTATATGTAATCTGTGCGGAGTACATCAGGGTATATGTAATCTGTGCGGAGTACATCAGGGTATATGTAATCTGTGCGGAGTACATCAGGGTATATGTAATCTGTGCGTAGTACATCAGGGTATATGTAATCTGTGCGGAGTACATCAGGGTATATGTAATCTGTGCGGAGTACATCAGGGTATATGTAATCTGTGCGGAGTACATCAGGGTATATGTAATCTGTGCGTAGTACATCAGGGTATATGTAATCTGTGCGGAGTACATCAGGGTATATGTAATCTGTGAGGAGTACATCAGGGTATATGTAATCTGTGCGGAGTACATCAGGGCATATGTAAGCTGTGCGGAGTACATCAGGGTATATGTAATCTGTGCGGAGTACATCAGGGTATATGTAATCTGTGCGGAGTACATCAGGGTATATGTAATCTGTGCGGAGTACATCAGGGTATATGTAATCTGTGCGTAGTACATCAGGGTATATGTAATCTGTGCGGAGTACATCAGGGTATATGTAATCTGTGTGGAGTACATCAGGGTATATGTAATCTGTGCGGAGTACATCAGGGTATATGTAATCTGTGCGGAGAACATCAGGGTATATGTAAACTGTGTGGAGTACATCAGGGTATATGTAATCTGTGCGGAGTACATCAGGGTATATGTAATCTGTGTGGAGTACATCAGGGTATATGTAATCTGTGCGGAGTACATCAGGGTATATGTAATCTGTGCGGAGTACATCAGGGTATATGTAATCTGTGCGGAGTACATCAGGGTATATGTAATCTGTGAGGAGTACATCAGGGTATATGTAATATGTGCGGAGTACATCAGGGTATATGTAATCTGTGAGGAGTACATCAGGGTATATGTAAGCTGTGCGGAGTACATCAGGGTATATGTAATCTGTGCGGAGTACATCAGGGTATATGTAATCTGTGAGGAGTACATCAGGGTATATGTAATATGTGCGGAGTACATCAGGGTATATGTAATCTGTGAGGAGTACATCAGGGTATATGTAATCTGTGCGGAGTACATCAGGGTATATGTAATCTGTGCGGAGTACATCAGGGTATATGTAATCTGTGCGTAGTACATCAGGGTATATGTAATCTGTGCGGAGTACATCAGGGTATATGTAATCTGTGCGGAGTACATCAGGGTATATGTAATCTGTGCGGAGTACATCAGGGTATATGTAATCTGTGCGTAGTACATCAGGGTATATGTAATCTGTGCGGAGTACATCAGGGTATATGTAATCTGTGAGGAGTACATCAGGGTATATGTAATCTGTGCGGAGTACATCAGGGCATATGTAAGCTGTGCGGAGTACATCAGGGTATATGTAATCTGTGCGGAGTACATCAGGGTATATGTAATCTGTGCGGAGTACATCAGGGTATATGTAATCTGTGCGGAGTACATCAGGGTATATGTAATCTGTGCGTAGTACATCAGGGTATATGTAATCTGTGCGGAGTACATCAGGGTATATGTAATCTGTGTGGAGTACATCAGGGTATATGTAATCTGTGCGGAGTACATCAGGGTATATGTAATCTGTGCGGAGAACATCAGGGTATATGTAAACTGTGTGGAGTACATCAGGGTATATGTAATCTGTGCGGAGTACATCAGGGTATATGTAATCTGTGTGGAGTACATCAGGGTATATGTAATCTGTGCGGAGTACATCAGGGTATATGTAATCTGTGCGGAGTACATCAGGGTATATGTAATCTGTGCGGAGTACATCAGGGTATATGTAATCTGTGAGGAGTACATCAGGGTATATGTAATATGTGCGGAGTACATCAGGGTATATGTAATCTGTGAGGAGTACATCAGGGTATATGTAAGCTGTGCGGAGTACATCAGGGTATATGTAATCTGTGCGGAGTCCATCAGGGTATATGTAATCTGTGCGGAGTATATCAGGGTATATGTAATCTGTGCGGAGTACATCAGGGCATATGTAATCTGTGCGGAGTACATCAGGGTATATGTAATCTGTGCGGGGTACATCAGGGTATATGTAATCTGTGCGGAGTACATCAGGGTATATGTAATATGTGAGGAGTACATCAGGGTATATGTAATATGTGCGGGTACATCAGGGTATATGTAATATGTGCGGGGTACATCAGGGTATATGTAATCTGTGCGGAGTCCATCAGGGCATATGTAATCTGTGCGGAGTCCATCAGGGTATATGTAATCTGTGCGGAGTCCATCAGGGTATATGTAATCTGTGCGGAGTACATCAGGGTATATGTAATCTGTGCGGAGTGTATCAGGGTATATGTAATCTGTGAGGAGTACATCAGGGTATATGTAATATGTGCGGAGGACATCAGGGGTATATGTAATCTGGGCGGAGTACATCAGGGGTATATGTAATCTGTGCGGAGTATATCAGGGGTATATGTAATCTGTGCGGAGTACATCAGGGCATAATAAGAGGGTATAATAATGGGGTAAATAATACAATTATCCATAGATGTGGGTTATGCTGTGAAGCGATCCGTTATGCGCAGGCCGGTGTCGCACTGATAAACGGTTTTCTTTCTTATCCCCCTTCTGTAACGCTCTGCAGCTTTTAGGGACTTTTTCTCCTTCGTAGTTTGGGAAATATTGCTGGGAAAGTTTTGCGCTGGTATAATACGGGCGCCCTCGCTTCCAGCGGATGTGCCATGTCCCTTCCCTTTCCTAGTTCCTAAATACTAGGGCCCTGAAACTGAAGGAATGTTCCCCTCCGGCCTGCGCATTGAGATGTTTTTCATCACCGCATTACTAGTGGCATAACTTTTTTATTTTTCGGCTGATTGAGCGGTGTGCGGGCTTGTTTTTTGCGAGTCGGGCTGTAGATTTTATTGGTACCATTTTAGAGCACGTAGGACTTTTTGACCATTTTTTATTTCATTTTTTGATAAAGGAAATTACCAAAAACAAGCAATTCTGGAATAGTTTTTTATTGGTTTTTTTTTCGGCATCCACAGTGCGCCCTAAATTACATGTTAGCTTTATTCTGCGGGTCGATACGATTACGGCGATACCAAATTTATATAGTTTTTTTTATGTATTGCAGCTTTTGCACAATAAAATCACTTTTTTTATAAAATCATTTGTTTTCTGTGTCGCCATATTCTAAGACCCATAACTTTTTTATTTTTGCGTGCACAAAGCGGTGTCAGGAATTATTTTTTGCGGGACGGATTGCCATTTTTATTAGTACTATTTTGGAGTAAATGTGACTTTTTATAGCATTTTTTAGAAGGAGATGTGACCTAAAAACAAAGATTCTGGCGTTGTTTTTCATGTTTTTTTTTTACCGTGTTCATTGTGCGGGATAAATTACATAATCGTTTTGTCGTTTGGGTTGTTACGGACGCAACGATACCAATTATGTATATATTTTTTTAATTTTTACGATTTTTCCCAGAATAAAAGACTTACTATGGGAAAAAAAGTCAGTTTAGCTTTATTTTTATTTGAAACTTGTGTGTTTTTATTGTTTTACCACATTTTTTTAACTTTTTTTAACTTTTTTGACTTGTCCCACTAAGGGACTTGAGGACCTGATGCCCCGATCGCTACTCTAATACACTGCACTACATACATAGTGCAGTGTATTAGCGCTGTCAGTAGTGTAGTGTATTAGCGCTGTCAGTTATTCACTGACAGCAAGCCTATGAGGACGCGCCACAGGTGGGTCCTCATCAGCTCCCGTACAAGGCAGACTCGGACACCGTTTTCTGGCGTCCGATTGCCATAGCAACCCAGCGATTCCGTCACTGGGCTGCCGGTCGGGTTAAAACCCATCAGATGAAGCGCAATATTGAGCGCAGCATCTGAGGGGTTAATCAGCCGGATCGGAGAATAGCTCCGGTCCTGGCAGTTACAGGAGGGTGCCAGCTCTATAATACAGCTGTCACCCCGCGGTGATGGTGCCGGCTCTTCTTCTGAGCCCGCACCATCACTGAGACGTAACTGTACTGCGCTTTGCGGGAACACCTTCCCGGCAGCGCCGTATATATGCGGCTGATGTCAGGAAGGGGTTAAGACTTCAGAATTCTGGGAAATAGATTATTGTGTATTTAAGTGCACCCAGAGGAGGGGGGGACAGGTTCAGTTCAGAGCATATGAGCTGGGGATTGGGGTGCTGCTCGATATGAAGGCAGCTGCAATTCAACCCCTAATGTACCTGCTTTTTGTTGTGGTTTTATTTTGTATTTACACAAAATAAATACGAGCATTGTTTGCCAAATCCTGAGTGAGGACTGTTTAAAAGCGCAAGAATACCCGCACCCCAACAGGGTACAATAAGAAATACTTTAATTTTAATAACTAAGGAGGGCAACCTGGAAAACCCGCTATGGAGGGAGAGGGAAAGGCAGGTCCCACCACCAACCTACCCACCATTCCATAAAATCCAGCCCAAAAAATAAATCAAAGGCCTCAGCAAAGAAAGATTTACTGATACAACCAATCTCATCTGGATTTATTCCTCTCACTCAGATTTACAACCTGGATGAGACAGACGCTCCCTCGGGTCGTTGGTATAGTGAGAATTTTTAGTTTTGTTTTAGGTGTTTTTTTACAAATTTTAAATGGGGCTGGTCAGTAAACAAAATAATAATTGGTCATGGCCAATATGGGAGAGAGAAAAGGTGAATGAAGAATAAATAAATAAAAAATCCAAGGAGGTATGGCATATTTTGCACAGGCCGGGATTTGTGGGCCACGTCTCACAATGGTATGTGGTGTCCTTACGAATGCCTCGCTTGGCACACACACAGCATTTTCTTGGGGCTTCAGTTTTTTTTAATCAATAGATTTTTATTGAAAATGTTTACAATTTTTTCAACAGTATAAACCATCCTTGGTCCTAGAACATGGACCTGTATAGAATTAATACATACATGTGATATGTCAAAAAGGATATACATGAACAAGAAACAACAGACAACTTTGCTATGCCATATACATACAAATGATAATACACGTTATGTCATGGTTCCAAATAACTCTTCATTTAGGTGTGGTATTTCGATTTTACCCATAGCTCCCAATACCGTGCATTCTTTGTGTAACCAGAGGAAGACTGTAATAGCATGGATTCATGGTGACATGCTACATTTACCCTGCCTATCACTTCCAACAGGGTAGGGGAAATGGGAGACTTCCAGGACTTGGCAATTACCATTCTAGCAGCAATAAAGACATGGTGCACTAGTACCCGATGCTCTGGAAGTATGCCCTCTAAACCGATGTCTAGGATAGCCAATTCCGGGCAGTGAGGAAGAGATATTCCTGTGATTTCTAATAATAGGCGAAAGACCTCCTTCCACATTTCTCCAACCTTGGGACAGGTCCACCACATATGCAAGGTGGATCCCAAGGAGCCACAACCCCTCCAGCAGCAGTTGGAACTGCTTTGAAATATATGTGCACATCTGGACGGTGTTAGGTACCATCTCAGGTGAATTTTACGGGTGAGTTCAATATGATTAACACATTTGGAATGACGAGCAATCCAACTAGAGGCCTTCAACCTTTGTGCCATAGAAAACGTAGAACCCATCTCCCGTTCCCATCGTAGTATATGCTCTGTCTTCCCCGAGGTCTGCTTTTTCAAAAGGAGATCATAACTACAAGCTAAGCCCTTATTGTGTCCTTGCCATTTGAACAGGAATTTGTGATACGAGGAAAGATTTGTAGGTGGAGCCGGGATAGCAATTGATTGTATCATATGTCTTATCTGGAGATGCTGGTAAAACATGGTTCTAGTTACGCCATATTCCCTTACCAACTGCTCAAAAGATTTCAAGTGTCTTCCCTCATATAAATCTGAAAGGGCTGTTACACCTAACAATTCCCATGTCTGCAAAAATACATGTGGGACTAAAGATTGGAATGCTTGCAACGGTATACGTTCATGAGATAGGTACACCCAATGATTTGCGCATACCTTTAATTTCCAACCTTTCAGTGCATCAGATGTAGTTACCAAGAACACCCTAGACCTATCTGCCCCTACATATGTCGCGGCCATCAGATTGAGTATGGAAGAGCGGGGAAATTTTCCAACTGGGCCTAAAGGGACGTAGCTGTGGAGCTCCATAACGTACCTAACTGATCCATGATGGCAGCTACATTATATGCCGTTACATCTGGGACTCCCAAACCCCCTTCCTTAACCTTCTGATACAATAAAGTCCTGGCTACCCTCACTCGTTTATTATTCCAAATGAACTGGAGAAACAGGTTCTGAATCTGAGAGGAGATACTAGTAGGTATTAACAGTGGAATAGTCCTGCAAAAATATAAGTATTTGGGAAGCAATACAATTTTAACCAAATTGACTCTAGCAATCCAGGATAACTGGAACTTGTTCAGTCTTTCACATTCCAATCTCAAATCTGCTATGAGCCCTGCCAATTTTCGCCCAATATCCTTATTAAACTGCGATATAAAATTATATGCCAAACTATTGGCGAATAGATTGAATGAGTGCTTGCCATCCCTAATAGCACTAGAACAAGTAGGGTTTGTCAAGGGCTGTCAAGCCTGCGACGGTACGCGCAGAATGTTAGATCTTATACAGATAGCCGGAGATTCTACAAATGCCTCCCTTTTTATTTCCCTAGATGCCGAAAAAGCGTTTGATAGAGTTGACTGGCAATACCTGGAAGGTACTTTGGATAAATTTAGTTTTCAATCCTTTATAAAATCAGCCATACTTTCTCTATATTCCTCGCCATCGGCTAGGGTTCTGTCTTCAGGTATTCTTTCTAGATCTTTCAACATCACTAACGGGACTAGGTAGGGATGTCCTTTATTCCCATTAATTTTTACCCTGTGTATGGAACCATTTGCCAAAATTATTCGAAATTCCGAGAATATCTCGGGTATACGGGTGGGTGGAAAAGAACACAAAATAGGATTATATGCAGATGATGTTATTGTGACCTGCACTTCTCCCCTCGTATCTTTGGCAGAACTACTCCGCATCATCTCTAAATTTTCGGGGCTTCAGTTTTTTTTCAGTGGGGGGGATTTCTTTGGGGAAATGCTGGCCGGGAATTATCCTGCTGATGGAAGAACCAGATGAACTGCCCTCTCCTACCTGGTCATCAAATATCAGGGACTTGATGACCTTTTCCTGAAATTGCAGGAACGTATCCCCACCGCCGGCATATCTGCAGAGGACAAAGGCGTTGTATGCTGCCATCTGTGTAAGATGGACAGACAGCTTTTTATACCATACCTTGGTCTTGCGCATGGCGCTGTGTGGTTTTATGACCTGGTCAGACAGGTTAACGCCACCCATATATTTGTTGTACTCCTGTACACAATATGGTTTGGGAACTTGCGTGGTGGATCCGTGTACAGGGACAAGGCTGCCTCTGCTGTCGTGAATGCCGGTCAGTATGAGGACGTCCATTTTATCCTTCTACTTCAGGAGGAGCAGATCGTCACTGCAGACAGCTCTGCTCTCTCCTAATTTTAGGATCTGACCCAGCAAAGTTTTGGGGAGGCCCTTCTGATTTTTGCGGATTGTTCCGCACGCCAATGTGGATCTGGATGACGGACACTGTTGTAAGAGTTGTCCAGATAAAGATGATATCCTTTGCCAAGTAAAGGATGGATAAGATCCCATACGATCTTTCCACTAAATCCTAGGAAGGGGGGACATTCTGGGGGATCTATATGGGAGTATTTCCCCTCATAAACCCTAAAAGAGTAGGTGTAACCGGTGGCACTTTCACAGAGTTTGTACAGTTTTATGCCGTACCGGGCTCTTTTATTGGGTAGATACTGCCTGAAGTGCAGTCTACCCTTGAAGCTCACTAATGATTCATCTACAGAAATATTTTGTTGGGGGGTATAAACTTGGGAAAAACTTTGTGAGTAGTGGGCAATCAATGGTCTTATTTTATACAGCTTATCAAAGTGTGGGTCCTGTGGGGGTGGGCACTGACTATGATCATTGTAATGCAGGAACTTTACGATGGCTTCGAATCGCATCCTTGTCATTACTGTGTGGTAAAGGGGGGGGTATTATATAAAATATCAGGAGACCAATAGTCCCTAATACTGGGCTTTATTATGAGACCAAAACTTAAAAATAAGCCACAAAACTTCCGCAATTCCACTGCGTTTTTGGGGGTCCAATTTTGGCCTCTCCCATAAAATGAGTCGGGATTCTGGGCGATAAATTGCTCCGCATAAATGTTGGTCTGCTGGACCATTAAATCTAAAAGGGCGTCTGAAAAAAAACGTAAAAATAATCAAAGGGGCTGAAATCCGTATTGCCAATTTGAATGCCGGAGGGGGCTGTAAATTCAGGCACCTGGGGGGTATAATTGTCCGCAGCTTCCCATGTCAGCTCAGGCAGAGCAGGACCTACGGCTCTTCTGCGCCGACGTGGGGGGGGGGTGCAGAGTCAGAGTCACTGGATAAAGATGAAGATGAAAGCACGAACTGTCCTTCACCTTCACTTGCGCTGTCCGTGTCGGAACACATCATTTAATTCGCTTCCTCGGCTGTGAAGACTCATTTGGCCATCATTTTGTTCAGCCACTAACTCTATTTGTAACTCTATTTGTAACTCTATTTGTAACTCTATTTGTAACTCTATTTTTGTAAAACTTTTTTTAACAAAAAATAAACAGCGCTGCTCTCAACTGCGGAATGAGAACAGACCAGCAACCCTGCTGTATCCAAAGAGTGAGCGTGCCCTACCTACCAGGGGAAACTAAATGAGACGTGGCATTGCTACCTAACAGGGAACTCGGGCAGTGGGCAATCTATGGACACAGCAGGGTGATGGCGACCAGGTACTGCGACAGGTGATAGCTGGGCACAGATCACACGGCAGAAGGACACTGTGGGTGACTGAAATTATATAATTATATATATTACAACCAGTGGGCACCAAAGGTGGTGATCCCTGGTCAGTGGGCACAACAGGGGCAGATCGCTGGGTTTTTGGTCACTTTCCTGTCACTTTCCTGTCACTTTCCTCTCACTTTCCTCTCACTCTCCTCTCACTTTCCTCTCACTTTCCTCTCACTTTCCTCTCACTTTCCTGTCACTTTCCTCTCACTTTCTTCTCACTTTCCTCTCACTTTCCTGTCACTTTCCTGTCACTTTCCTCTCACTTTCCTGTCACTTTCCTCTCACTTTCCTGTCACTTTCCTCTCACTTTCCTCTCACTTTCCTCTCACTTTCCTCTCACTGGCTTCCGGCTCTGACAGAAAAGCGGGAAGGGGTTAAGGCAGCAATTTCCACGCAAATGTCTCACAGATCACACGGCAGAGTATGAATAGTATACGGTTCCATCTTTCACAGTCTTTCCAAAATGGCTGATTAACCTCTAATGTGCTGGAATAAAGCAAAGCATCTTGAAAAATGGCTGATTAACCTCTTATTTTCTGAGCTGAAGTTGGTTTTCGCGCCCTTTGGTCACGGTGGCGCACTTTCTCTCTCCCGCTCCTCGGGCCGCAGAACCAGTGAAATAAGTGGTGCTCGTGGGATACACTGTTCTCTGTCCCCTGGAATGTTATGTGGTGTACCCCGAAATAAGGATGTTCCAGGAGTCAGGGTTCAATAAACGATCACAGTAGTTGTACTGGGCACAATACGCTCGGTGGTCACTTCTGTTACAGAGGCAATGTCTTTAAGTAGTCATCTGTTTCCCTTGTTAAGAACTCCTTCTCTCCAGACTGTCCTCTTTCTTTCTGCGGGCTTCTCTATGGCCTGATGTTGTAGGCCGCCTGTCTCTGGATCCCGGATGGACGGACCCAGGAGCAACTCCACTTTACTGCTAACTCAACTGATCACTCCCTCCAACTCCCCTCTCCAACTGCCGCTGGACCCGCCTCTATCTCCTAAGCTCCTCCCACCTTCTGGAAACTTCCCCATAAGACACTCCTGCATAGGCTGTAAAGCAGAGCATTGCAAATTCACATTTACTTTATAAAGTGGCAGTGCCTAATAGTGGAAAAAGTCATGAAATACAGTTACAACACATTATCTTTCTAGTAACGTTTTGGGGACATCACATGACCGCGCAAAAAATGCTGCAATTTGCGTGCGCAAAAATTCAGTGTGGCATCTGTATATGGTGCGCGGCTGCCTGATTTTCGTGCAGCCGCCATCATTATGACACTCTGTTTTTATGTTGCGAAACAGTGAAGAAGGAGGGGCTTTAATGTTTCCCTTCACTTCTTTAACAACTGTAGCGCGAATCACGCGCGTCACCCGGAAGTGCTTCCGTGTGCCGTGCGCGATTTGCACTCACCGATTGACTTCAATGGGTGCGTGCTGCGCGAAACACGGGCAAGTATAGGACATGTCGTTAGTTTTACACAGCGGACACACGCTGCGTGAAAATCACTGACCGTCTGAATGTCCCCATAGCCTAAAATAGGTCCATGCGACGTGCGTGATGTTCACGCGCGTATCATGGACGTGATACACGATCATGTGAATAAGGCCTTATATTGTAATTTGTAGTGAATTTTCAGTGCGCAATCCGCACCAAAAACAGGAGACAAGTAAGTGGCTTATTCAGACGTCCATGTTCGGTCTGTGATATACGGACCGTGTATCGGCCATATTTCCTGCACCGACCACAGTGCAGGGAGCCGGGTTTCTAGCATCACAGTTATCGATTATCACAGTCCCTCCCCTCCCGTGGGAATATTGTCCCCGGTCCCGTACTGAAAGCATCATTACCGTATGGGACAGTATTCCCGCGGAGAGGCAAGGACTCCCAGCAACACTGATAACTATGATGCTAGGAGTCCGGCTCCATGAATTGTGGTCGGCCTGGGAAATACGGCCGATACACGCTCCGTATGTCACGGACCGAACGCGGCCGTCTGAATAAGGCCTTAGTCTAGTTACACAGTGCGGTCAAATCCCATTTTTTTGCCATAATTTTTGCAAAATCGCGGCAAAAACGTGATTTGACCGCACTGTGAGAATATAGCCTAACAGCACTTTTCATGTTTTGTATCCTTTTTTTATGCAATTTTCGTAATTGCGGCACAAATCACGCGGTCTTGCCGCAATTTTTATATAATCGCGGCAAAACTGCGCCATTTTTCCAGCGATTGCTAAAATCGCGGCAAAAAAAACGCTAGGAAAACGAAAAAATACCAATAAAACATTTTAACATACTTTATATATTCTACAAATGGGATCAGGGGGATGGGAAGCAGGATGGATAGGGGAAAACACTCACCAGCCTGCAGGTCCGGTCGGCAATGTAGAGGAGCTGGCTGGGGGGCGGGATCTCCACACGGAGCTTCTGCACATGCTGCATCTTCCCCGTCCAGTACGTGAAGCTACAACAGGTATGCAGGGGGTGCCGCGAGCGTTATAGGGGGGTTCTGCGAGCGTTGATAGAGGCGGGGCGCGAGCGTTGCGAGGGGGCCGTGAGCGTTGCGAGAGGGGGGCCGTGAGCGTTGAGAGGGGGAGCCTGTGAGCGTTGCAAGGGGGGGGTGACAGTCCGAGGGGGGGTGATGACAGCCTGGTGGGCCCCTTTTCTTCATCCAAATGGCTGGGCCCCTGACAGGAGTAATAGTAGTACTGCCCTGATGGGGGCCCTGCCCGCGCATATTGCTCGATCTATGCTTTTTCGTGCTAAGTGTAAGGGTGGCGTTGGTCTCCCGGACTTTGTTTCCTACCATCAGGCCTCCCACTTGACACAAATTTTGGACTGGTTTAGGCACACTGAGATTAAAGCGTGGGTGTCTGTCACGAAGCGGGTTAGTGGACCCACTAGGCTGTACCGCCGCAGCGGGGAGGCAGCTGGCGAAACAACAGGACACCACAGAAATACAATGTCCCGCACAAGGGTACCTGAATAGTCCAGATGGCGGCCGCAGCTCTGGCACAGATGAGATGGGTGCAGCAGATGGCGCCAAACGTGGCGGATGACACAGGAGCCGCAAGTTGCGCCAGACGTGGCGGATTCCTCCGGACGTGGCAGATAACACAGGATGTGGCGGATTCCTCTGGACGTGGCAGATGACACAGGACGTGGCGGATTCCTCCAGATGTGGCAGATCACACAGGACGTGGCGGATTCCTCCAGACATGCCAGATGACACAGGACGTGGCAGATTCCTCTGGACGTGGCAGAAGACACAGGACATGGCAGATTCCTCTGGACGTGGCAGATGACAAAGGACGTGGCACGACTTGATACTTGGGCAAAGCACAGGAAACAGGAACGGGGAACAAGGTACGGGTAACAACAGGAACGGGAAACACTAAGGGACCATTTGCAAGACAGACTTGGAAAACTAACAACGCTCAGGCATCGAACTAGGCGGCTGGACCCCTCTTTCAGCCCAGGGTACTCACGGGTCAAAGGTTGTTCAAGATGTCCGGTGCGCGCACCCTGTGGGCTCCGGCGGAGGTGAGTGGATGCAAGCGCTGGCGTCTCCTGAGGAGGAGGCTGGGGCCAGCGCTTGCCGACTCGTGGCTGCGGCTGTCAGCGGGAGGCTGGAGCTGACAGCTCGCAGCCACGGACATTACAGTGTCCATGGAGCAGGCCTTTCTTGAAGTTCCTTTGCAGGCCTTACCTTGGTTGGGCAACCACGTTCTCCTGTCGGTGCGGACGCACCCGACTATCAGGCCCACCCTGGCGGTTGCGTCACGGCTCTTTCCCCGGAAAGAGATTTCTCCGTCTCCCTCTCCCTTGTTTCCTATCTTGGGCAATCCTGCATTCCCACTGGGGAGGGAAGGGGGGCCCTTTCAGCTCTGGTTGAAGGCAGGTAAGGGACGTGCCCGCACACTTTATGCAGGATGAGACGTGGATGACTAGCGCACAGTTGGAATCTTTGTCTGATCCTGTCCCATTTACTACATGGCAGGTCACCCAGTTGAGACCCTTCCTCGCGTCCCTAACTAACTCATTGGCATACTCACGAGATAGTTCCCCTTTCGAACTCCTTTGCACGGGCACGGGCACGGTGTGTCACTTGTTGTCCAGACTTTATGCTCTCCTGATCTCTCCATCCAATTTGTCCACTCCTGCCTACTTGTTAAGCTGGGAGAGGGACTTGGGTCTAACATTCACTATGGAGCATAAGGATCGCTTGTTTACTATGACGCATAAATCCTCTATGGCTAGCAGGTTTCATGAGGCGGGGTTTAAGGTCCTGTCGAGATGGTATAGAGTGCCTTCCAGATTGCATGCGATGATACCTGCGGTCTCGCCGTTGTGTTGGAGATGTGGTGACCATGTGGGTATAATTCTGCACATTTTTTGGGGTTGCCCGCTCTTAACTGATTTCTGGTCTGAGGTGTTGCGCATTTCCCAGAAATGCACGGAATTCCTCCTTCCGAGATCTCTGGGCTTTTTCCTGCTCCATTTGTGTGATGTGCCATTATCCACATATCGACACTCAGTGGTTCGCCACATGGTGAATGCAGCTAGACCGTGCGTCCCCGCGCTGTGGAGACAAACTTGCCCTCCATCGGTGGGCATGTGGTTCAGCAAAATCCTGGGGATTATGAGAATGGAGGGCCTCACGGCATCAATGAGAGGATGCAACGCCAACTTTTTTAAAACATGGCGTGTTTGGATTCGGTTTCAATCTTCTGTGGAGTACAGGACCATCATAGACTCTTGAGCATAATCCCTAGGCCCATTACGTCATGTCAGTTCTCTCTCCTTCCCTTTTCCTTTCTGTCCCCTCTTCTCTTTTGTTTTTCCTTAGTTCTTTCCTGTTCTCTTACGGGTTATTATGTCTGGCTGCGGGTTCAGGGTGCATACAAGAGTTTCTCTATCAATATTGATTACAATTGTACGTTGTTATTCTTTGTGTTCTTTGCACTCCTTGTAATTCCATATGCTGGCCTGTGGGCCGATGTCAGTGCTGTTTATGTCTGCACCATTATATTTGTGTATTGAAAAACGGAAAATAAAAGAATAAAAAAAAAAAAAGAAAAGACGGCTCCATTACGCCTGCAAACATCTGTCTATTGCTTGCAATGGGTTTTACAATGTTCTGATCAGACGTGGTGTAATTTTACGCGTTGCTGTCAAAAGACGGCGCGTAAAAAGACGCCCGCGTCAAAGAAGTGCATGTCACTTCTGGGGCCGTTTTTGGAGCTGTTTTTCATTGACTCCATTGAAAAACAGCTCCAATTACGTCTGTAATTGACGCAACGAAAAACGCGAGTACTTGCAAAAACGTCTGAAATTTTTTACAATGATCTGTTGTCACGAGCCTTAATTTTACGCGTTGCTGTCAAAATACAGTGCGTAAAATGACGGCTTGTCAAAAGAAGTGCAGGACACTTCTTGGGACGTTTTTGGAGCCATTTTTCATAGACTCTATTGAAAACAGCTCCAAAAACGTCTGTAAAAAACACCGCGAAAAAACCTGCGAAAAACGCGAGGTGCTCAAAAAACGTCTGAAAATCTGGAGCTGTTTTCCCTAAGGGTATGTTCACACGCAGTGACCAAAAACATCTGAAAATACGGAGCTGTTTTCAGGCTAAAACAGCTCCTGATTTTCAGACGTTTTTGTAGCAACTGACGTTTTTCGCGACAATGTTTACGGCCGTTTTTGGAGCTGTTTTTCAATGGAGTCAATGGAAAACGCCTCCAAAAACGTCCCAAGAAGTGACATGCACTTCTTTTGACGAGCCGTCATTTTACGCGCCTTATTTTGACAGTGACGCGTAAAATTAAGGCTCATGGGAACAGAACACCGTAAAACCCATTGAAAGCAATGGGCAGATGTTTGTAGGCGTATTAGGGTCGTTACGAACGCGGCGCTACCAAATATGTGTACTTTTTTTAACGTGTTCATTTTTTATCTATAATGAAATTCTTATTATAGGAAAAAATGCATTTTTTGTTTACACAATTTATAACTTTTATTTTTACACTTTTTTTTAACACATATTTATTACTTTATTTTTCCTTGTCCCACTAGGGGACATTTAGACTTGCAGCTTTGATCGCTGCTAGAGTACATTACACTACCTACGTAGTGTAATGTGTTCTAACTGTCATTGTGACGTGACAGTCACACTGACAGGAAGCCTCGGAGGACCGGCCGGAGGTTGCTCCTCCGGGGCTTCCGTACATGGCAACCCGCAGGTCATTGTCTGGCCTCCGATTACCACGACTAGCATCGGCAGCCCCCACAATCACTTAGTGGGGGCTGCCGATGTGCTTCAAACCCCTTAAATGTGGTTATCGCAATCGGTCGCCACATTTATGGGGTTATTTGCCGAAATCTGCGGCGATGGTCCGCTGACCGGCAAGACTGGAATGTCAGCTGTCGGGGACAGCTGACCTCCCGATTCCCAGACACTGTCCGTTAGGACAGTGTGCACTGGGAACCGCTCCGCAACTGTATGTCCTGGTTTGGAAAGCAAGCACTCTGCAGGACGTACAGTTGCGGCGCAGCGTAAAGAGGTTAAAAAATATAATATTACAGGTTATGAGTCCTAGATTCAGGAGATGGGACGTTGATCCCGGGATTTATTCTGATTGCCATATTTAGAGTCAGGGAGGAATTTTCCCCCAAATGAAGCAATTGGCATCAACCTCATGGGGTTTTTTATCTTCCTCTGGATCATCACGGTAGGATTATAGGTTGGACTTGATGGACCGGTGTCTTTTTTCAATCTTATCAACTATGTATAAAACAAATGCGAAATATTTGGGCGGAATGATGATTTATTAATGAAACTAGATGTAACGTGATGACAGCGGTTCCTGCTGGATAAGGAAACTTCTCCCTAATCTTTCTGAGCGCACAGGACCGAACTTGATTTTGGTACCAGAAATAATGCAAATGCTGTAAAAGCCTGATAGGCCGGTATCGATGATAATATCTGTTGGAGAAAACGAAAATATAAGTCATTCTGAACAAAACAACAAAAATTGAAGATTTTATGATAATTTGGAAAACTAAAGCCTTGATTCTGATTTATGGTGAATAAATAAGTGGCAGAATGTGTAATATAGATCCCTATAGCATGCAGTTACATATGTCACCCACTGACCCCCATTGTAGAAATATAATTTTTTTTTTAGTATCCCTTTGTATCAAAAACATGACCAACTACGTATTCCACTGCAGTACAAAAAGGAATGACAACATATACGTAGTCCCCGAATATATGACGAAAGGCATACATTGAACCCGTGATAGGCCATGGACACGTTTGACATATACGTCTGGAGCATTTCCTGGCATATATATCTAAAGCGTGGTGTGAATATAGTATAACTATGTATAGTAGAGATAAAGGACATTGAGGTTGAGGTATTTTATCATTTAGAAGGGTTTGTCGATGATGAGCTTATTAGGCTGGGTTCACACAACCTATTTTCAGACGTAAACGAGGCGTATTATGCCTCGTTTTACATATGAAAATAGGGCTACAATACGTCGGCAAACATCTGCCCATTCATTTGAATGGGTTTGCCGACGTACTGTGCAGACAACCTGTCATTTACGCGTCGTCGTTTGACAGCTGTCAAACGAAGACGTGTAAATTGACTGCCTCGGCAAAGAAGTGCAGGACACTTCTTTGCAATGTAATTTAAGCCGTTCTTCATTGAAGTCAATAAAGAGCAGCTCAAGATTTACGAACGTCAAAGACGCCTCACATAATGCGAGGAGGAGCTTTTACGTCTGAAACGACGCAGCTGTTTTCTCCTGAAAACAGTCTGTCTTTTCAGACGTAAAAGCCTCTCATCGTGTGCACATACCCTTACAGAGAGCTCGACTGCTCGAATCCCCAGCAATCAGTCGTGATCTTTAAGGTAACCTGGCAGCAGGTGTTTAATCACCCTGCAGCACCACCACAGGAGAAATAAGGCATTACATAGTGCCCATTGAAATCAATGGTCCGTCCATATAACCCGGCACAAGGACGTGTCCGATCCTCCATAGTGAAAATACTCTTTGTAGTTGTTCTCCGCTCTAGCTAAAAAATGAGGATCCAAAATGGGGGATCCCACTCAATGGACCCAGAATTCCAGAACATGAAAATGAGTTTTCTAAACCAGATAACTTCTTTTAAAAAATACTTTTTTCAACAGCAATAGAAACAGTCAGGTTATTTATACCCCCTTCCCACTCTGCAATTCAACTTCTAAAAATTATGGATCTCCCTCCTATTTGCTGTGATGATGAAACGTTGATAGCACGAAACAATGAAGACAATCAAAAAATAAACTCCCCTCCCCCACATTGATAAATAACAGAGACCAGGAAATTGTATCTACTAGTGACATAAAGTCTTCACCTGGGTCCTCTGTGCGCCGCATGTTAATACAAAGATGTTGTAAATCCTTGACACATTGTTGGCAATAGGCAAGAGATGAGCTTTGGGGTGAACTCAACGAGCGAGCTCCTCTGCCGAGATAAGGGTGTGCAAGGAACAGAGGGAGACCTAGTTGTGTCATCATCATGTTTCAGGTGTTATTTTCTCGCCCACTAGCCCATAGTGTTTGGAAATGACAGGCATAGAAGATGACGCCGGGCTGTAAGAAAAAACAAATTACATGGATATTAGATTTATAAAAAAAATCCCAATATATCAAACTATTCAACAATGTTAGGTTTCCAGGATGTAATCCGTTATATTACCGCTGCCTGTTGTCTACTGCGCCATTTTTCCATCATCCACGTGTTTTAAAGTGGATCCGTGATCTCATCTATTCCCTCCATATCAGGGAATTCATCCGCTCCTTGAAACCACTCCATGATGTAACTGAGAGGTTCGATAAGGCTGGCGTCAAGAAGAAAGACAGCCATC
Source organism: Rhinoderma darwinii (assembly GCF_050947455.1). Classification (NCBI taxonomy): domain Eukaryota; kingdom Metazoa; phylum Chordata; class Amphibia; order Anura; family Rhinodermatidae; genus Rhinoderma; species Rhinoderma darwinii. The sequence goes on from NC_134691.1 coordinate 19,517,464, forward strand.
CAATATCCAAGGAATAGAAAGAGCTTGGTCCATAAGCCGTCATAGGGAGGCCCAAAATTATAGGACTCCAGATTCTGCAACAAATAAGGAAACGGTTATTAAAGTGTTATTGACCTTATACAAGTGAATGAATCTTATATTTATATTACAAAAAGAAACCAGAAGTATTAAAAACGGTTATAGGAGGAGACTTCAGCCCTTCCCTCTATATTACTGTGTGCTTGATTGACAACAGATTTCCCAGGCAGCAGAGGTGGGGGGAGGGGTGAGTGGGCACATAGGAGATTGTGCCCACTAATAACAATCAGGGGCGGACAGAGACAGCAAGGCTTTTATGTAACAGCTAGTTTGTTAAAAGTGAGGTGATGGACATAAAGCCTCTTTCTAGAAAGATCTTCAGGGGCGCAGCTATAGTGGGGTGTGGAGGTAGCAGTGGCACCAAGGACCATGGAACCTGGTTCCCTAAAGGGCTCTCTGGCCCATACATAAACACCAGAATGGCACATGGGAGGGTCAGGGCCCTGATAGAGGTTTTGCTTTACGTACCAGGAGCTTCAAGTTAAGGCTCTGAAGTTCTTGGATGGTGCGCCAATTTATTTTGTGGATTGTAATACAACAATAATTATGAACCATGGAAATCATTATCAATCCTTTATATGCCATAAAGTAGGCAGTGGGAAGCACTGGTCAGGCCCTCTGTTTACTGGTCCATTGTGCAGCTGCCTATATGGTACAGTATTCCCTATAGAGCCCCAGTGCAGCTACATATATGGTACAGTATTCCCTATAGAGCCCCAGTGCAGCTACATATATGTTACAGTATGTCCTATAGAGCCCCTATGCAGCATATATGGTCCCGTATAGTATGGACCCTACAGAGCTCCTATGGTTCAGTATATTCACTCCTGATAACAATACTATAATAATAATGATACTATAGAGGGTAAAAGTCGCACTCACTCCATGAATCCATATGAGGCTTTTCTGGAGCCAAGACACTTCTTCCTCTACAGGTGGAGCTGGTGTTGGAGTCTCCTGTAGTAATATAGTTATTTTATACATTTCATTATAGTTATTTTATACATTTCATTATAGTTATTTTATACATTTCATTATAGTTATTTTATACATTTCATTATAGTTATTTTATCACTCTCAGTAAGTCAGTAGGAGGATTGAACTATCACCGGCTCCTATATATCTTACTGATGGATTGTAATTGAACAATTATTATCTAGTAGTCAGTAGGAAGCACTGTTATTTTCTATTTAAGATGCTGGTGGGCCCCCTGTTTACAGCGCTCTGTACAGCAGCACATGTAATACAGTATGCCCCATAGAGCCCCTATGCAGCAGCATATATAGTACAGTATTCCCTATAGAGCCCCTATGCAGCAGCATATATGGTACAGTATTCCCTATAGAGCCACTATGCAGCAGCATATATAGTACAGTATTCCCTATAGAGCCCCTATGCAGCAGCATATATGGTACAGTATTCCCTATAGAGCCACTATGCAGCAGCATATATAGTACAGTATTCCCTATAGAGCCCCTATGCAGCAGCATATATGGTACAGTATGCCCCATAGAGCCCCTATGCAGCAGCATAAATGGTACAGTATGCCCCATAGAGCCCCTATGCAGCAGTATATAAGGTACAGTATGTCCTATAGAGCCCTATGCAGCAGTATATATGGTACAATATTTCCTATAGATATACTATGCAGCAGCATATATGGTACAGTATGTCCTGTAGAGCACCTATGAGGCAGCATATATGGTACAGTATCCCCTATAGAGTCCCTATGAGGCAGCATATATGGTATAGTATGTCCTATAGAGTCCATATGAGGCAGCATGTATGGTATAGTATGTCCTATAGAGCCTCTATGCAGCAGCATATATGGTACTGTATGCCCTATAAAGCCCCTATGCAGCTGTATATATGGTGTAGTATGTCCTATAGAGACACTATGCAGCAGCATATATGGTCCAGTATGTCCTGTAGATCTCCTATACAGCAGCATATATGGTACAATATGGCCTATAGATCTCCTATACAGCAGTATATAAGGTACAGTATGTCCTATAGAGCCCCTATGCAGCAATATATATGGTACAGTATGTCCTGTAGATCTCCTATACAGCAGTATATATGGTACAGTATGTCCTATAGAGCCCCTTTGCAGCAGTATATATGGTCCAGTATGTCCTGTAGATCTCCTATGCAGCAGCATATATGGTACAATATGGCCTATAGATCTCCTATACAGCAGTATATAAGGTACAGTATGTCCTATAGAACCCCTATGCAGCAGTATATATATGGTACAGTATGTCCTGTAGATCTCCTATACAGCAGTATATATGGTACAGTATGTCCTGTAGATCTCCTATACAGCAGTATATATGGTCCAGTATGTCCTGTAGATCTCCTATACAGCAGTATATATGGTACAGTATGTCCTGTAGATCTCCTATACAGCAGTATATATGGTACAGTGTGTCCGCCCCTGATAACAATACTACTATATAATAATAAAAATGATACTACAATGAGGAAAAAGGACACTTACTTGATAAATCCAGTTAAGGCTTCTCTGGAGCCAGGACACCTCTTTCTCTTTGGGTGGAGCTGGAGCTGGAGTTGGAGTCACCTGTAGGAATATAGTTATTTTTTCATTTTCATTCTCAGTAAGTCGGTAGGAGGATTGATCTCACACCTGCTGCTAAGTATCTGACTTATAAAGAAATGTTATCAATCCAAGTAATATGTCATCTGGATCTAAGTCCAACTTCAGCAACAAGAACAATACAGAAAAGCACACAAAACAGAAAAAAGAAAATCATCCCGTAACCAAACATCACAACCACCATTGTCCTCTGCTAAGTTCTCAGACTGATTCTTGTTAGGATTATGGATGTAAAGTAAATTATACTCCCCAATAAGAAGAATTACTATTCTGTGAATATCAGACTCACCCAAGAGATTTGTGTCTTCAGGAGGCCTAGGAAGGTCATGCAAGGTGACGCCTTGGGTGGATCGGGTGGTAGCGGAGTAACCTGCAATAAACAGAGTGAACATAGAGGTCAGGGGAAGGTCAATGTCTGGTGGTGTTGTCATGTCATGGGCAAATCCTCTGTATGGGACCGTCACAGTGGTCGTTATGGCCAATAGTTATAAGGTGATAGGCTTCTCTAGGGAGAGGATTTACCCAAATATCCAATGGGCCATGGTGTGTTTACTTATGTTACATACATGGTGGAAGACAATAGCCCAATGCTTAAAATGTAATTTGTATCTGGTTTCTTAATTGCACATTTTGGTTATTTTGTAGTCACTACACGATGACTACATTGACCATAAGTCTCTTTGTTCCTTTAGATTCATATTTTTGGGAGGGATACTACTGTATATTTAATCATTTCAGTCTAGTATGACATATCTAAAAATACCTAAAAATGTTTGACTTACTCCGAAGATGTTCTCCTCGACCCACCTAATGACCTTTTCGATCCGAGACGGTTCCTCCTTTGGTGGGATGGGTTTTTCTATAGTAATCTGTAAGACAAGATTGTGACTGTACATTAAATGTCTGCTCAGCGCCAATGTTCAGCCTGTAAAGCATGGACTGATTGTTTTCATACAACGACACCAGGTAAAAAAGCAGAGGATTTGCCTTTGTAGATCCTGAGTAAACACCTCAATGACAAGTACTACACATGAGTAAAATATTGTATATAGCTCCACTTCTAAACAATAATTTCTTAACCCCTTCCCGACATCCACTGTACATGTATTTAAGTATGGGTCCGTAACTTCAGCTGTATATTACATTTGACACCCTGCTCTAAGGTCTGGGATCAGAGATAATTCCAATCCTGGCTATTTAACCACTAAGATGCCATGGTCAATAGTCTTCTCTGTCCCCCCATCACCCCCAGTGACGCAGGGGGCGGGGCGGTGGTTTATCAGGGCAGCCGGGGGAGGGCTAAATGAAGGGGATAGTATCCTATTAAAGGGGTTGTCTTAGAATTGACAATTATCACTTATCTACTGGATAGGTGATAAATGGCTGACCACTGGACGCGCCCCTGCTGGGACCGCCACCAACAGCGAGAATAGGGTTCCAGAACTGTATCTCCTTACCGCTGCTTTATTCAATGTCTATGGGACTGACGGAAACAGATGGGCGCTGTACTCAGCTGTTTCCGTTATTCCCATGGAATTTGAATGGAGCAGAAGAACCCATTCTCAGCCACCCCTCTATTCAATGTCCTCCTCATTGTGGCCAAGCAAGTGAGGAAAAAAACAGGGGGTTCAAGACCCACACTCAAGCAATCGGTGGGGGCCCCCAGTGATCAGACAATTATCACATATCCTGTTGTATACCCCATTTAAGCCCTGTGCAGTGAATTGCACGAGCCAATCAACACACGTTTAAGTCCCCCTAGTGGAACTAAAAAAACTGAATATATATATTTCAAGAATATATAAGAAAAAATAAATAAAAGTTTTTCAAAGGACCTTTCCCCATTTTTTATGTAAAATAAAGTAAACAATAAAAAATAAACTTCTCACCAGGGCTACATTGAAAGGTTCCAGTAAAAAAAAAAACAACTTACAAAAACAAGTCCTCATACGTACGCTTATGTCGATGAAAAAATAAAAATGTATGGCTCATGGAAGAAGGGAAATTACAGTAAGAAAATTTAAATGGGCTGTGACGGAAAGGGTTAATATAATATAATTTCATTGTTGGAGCGAGCCAAGACAAAAGACAAGACCGCTGGGTGAACTGGGTGATTAATGGGCATAGAACATATAACATACATGGACAATATTGATAGTAAATTCTTACTCACCCCAAATACCGTCTCTCCGATATGCTCACAGCAGTCCCAAAATAGGGCATAGCCGTCCTTGGGGGGCAGAGCAGCCGGTGGAGCAACCTACAATAAAAACGTAACAAATTATAGAGAAAAGCAGACATGACCACAATAAATGACTTATAATTGGGGGTCAGTAAATAACATAAGACCTCACGTATGCGCTGGAGGAGATTTATTCTCTGTGCATTACTTATGCCATTACTCTTTATATTAGTATATAACTTATCTCATAACAGCCAATCCGGAGACGCCTCCATGGGTCTTTCTTTTCCGTTTGGAGAAGTCTATAGTTTGACTGATATGAGCTAATTTGCATACTTTTTCCCCATGAAGCATTGCCTGTAAATAAGTCTCCATACATCTGCTTGCTCTCCTCAATAAGAGCCAGTACTCCCACCACACTCTTTATATTAGATTATGACTCAGCAGCGACATTTGGTCTCCTGCGGTTCGCTGTAAAATGTGTGTATCTGAAGAGGATACAACTGATGTACAATATAAGATACAGTATAAGCGGGGCAATGATATCATCCCCCTACTCACCCCAAATATGGACTTTGTCATCCATCTGTATATGTCCGATAACTTGGACGGCTCTGCTCCAGGGGGCACTGCTAGGGCATTAGTCTAGAATAAAAAGTGAGATAGTAAATTGTAAGACAATACAAAGTACAAATATCATAATGTAACACAGAGGTAGCCGGGGCCTAGACTGTCAACATTGTGTTTTCATAAAATATAATAACCATTCACAGTGAATAAGCCCCCGGACAACATATGACGCTCTTTGTCCTAGAAAAGCCCCACTTACCATCTGTGAACCAGTCACAGGGCAGATTAGTATCGCAATAATACAAAGCTTCAACCACATCGTCAGTCGCTTTCACCTCAGTGAAATGAGCCAATGTGGAGGCAGCAGAGAAAGTGACCACACTGGTGTTTATGACATCACAAGCAACACCACCTGTGACATCATAGCTCCATAGAAGGGAAAGACTGGATTATACCAGATTATACCAGATTATACCGGAATATACCAGATTATACCGGAATATACCAGATTATACCGGATTATACCAGATTATACCAGTTCTGTAACACAAATGTTGAACATATTAAAATGTTTGTGAATAATGGACAATATTTACCAATTAAAATGTGCCATAACTTTTTCAAACTTCCTAAAAAAAAGGGTTGTGGCTAGCAGAAGTTGTAAGATGCCCACATTTCTGAAAAATATAAAAGTGCTGTAGACATGTGCAGCAGTCATGAGGTGAAGTAAAGAAGAGAAGAGCGCCTAACATCCCTACCAATTTCAGCCGTGTGCAACATTTTTATAAATTTGGTGCAATTTGCTCCATTTTCGGCGCCTTGTAAACTGATGCCTTCTATGACAGTAATGATAAATCATAAAAATGAGGCTTTAAATTGCTATTCAAGAAAGCCTCATGGACTATAGATGCTAATCCAGCATTGCTCACTTATAATATATATTAGAAGGGATAAATGACTCGATGGGCATGTTATGTCATTTTGACGATTTGCCGGTCCATTGAATATGATGGAAATAGATTTGTGTAGCTCTTACTTAGTTAATCAATTAACCAAAGTAATGTAATAGATAGTAAATCAGGCATTTTCCCGGGTGGTCACTTTAAATATCAGGCTTTTATTATATATATACAGTACACAATCATCTAGCAGAAAATCTGACATATACAGCACCAAATAATTCATATTACCTTTCTAATATACAATGCCGGAGATTTGCTTAGACACGTACACTTTGGATTTGAAGTGGATGCCACGCTGTGAAACGCTTCCATTACTAATATAGTGTGCATGAGGACTGAGACTGATTTTAATGAGACGCCATCTACTTATGAGAAGCATTTGCTAAATCTAGTATTGGGGCAAAATGTGGGCAAATTTTTTTAAAAGAAATCTAACTGAACTGCTGGGACTGCAGCATCTTATCCACAGGTGCCGGAGCTGCACATTTACAAACGGCCGCAGCTTCCCCATCCATCACTGCTTTCCATTCACTGACAGTGAGGCAAAGCGCACTAGAAGTACCAGCTTGGCCGCGCTACCAACATAAACATGCAAACCTACTAATCAGGTGCCTCAAGAAGTGACATTACTACAAGTACAACGGACCTTTGAGTTGTGCTGATCTGGCGCGTAAAAACAGAAAATAGCCGTTCAAATAACGCTGACATTGTATATAACGGCATCGGAAGTGTAATAACATTCAAGTGGATACAACGTATAGAATATATCATAAGCTCGGGCCCTTATACATCTGGCATGACAACACCGACATCCACCATCTGATCAACACAGACACTCACCATCTGGCAATACTACTAAGGGTAAGTTCACACTGGCGTTACTATACGTTTATCTCTCTTCCGTCAGAGGAAGAGAGGATCGAAAGATTAAGCGGAAAGCAACGGTTCCGTTAGAATTACCATTGATTTTAATGGTAATTCTTTGGTTTCAGTTTCTTTCCGTTTGTCTCCGTTCGATAGGTTTCCTATTTTTTTCACGGAAATAAAAGTTCTACAGACTGCACTTTTGCTTACGTAGAAAAAAATGGAAACTTAGCGAACGGAGATAAATGGAAAGCAACTGAAACCAAAGAATTACCAATCAATGGTAAATCTAACGGAACCGTTGCATTCCGCTTAATCTTTCGATCCTCTCTTCCTCTGACAGAAGAAGGTAAATGTATAGTAACGCTACTGTGAAATTAGCCTAATACTGCTAATACTGCTAAGGCTCTGTTCACATCTACGTTGGGGTCCCGTTCTGACTGAAGAAATAGTGTAGTCGACTAATCTATTGATTCCGGCAAAACGACTGGTCCGGTGCACAAAAGAGACAAATGGAAACCAGGGGCACAGACTCCATGACCATTGAAATCAGTTTGCGTCTGTTCACGGTCCCGTTGTGACGGAAACCACAGACGCAACATCAAAACGGGACCCCAACGCAGGTGTGAACAGAGCCTAATACTGCCAATATTACTAATATCCTAATACTACTAATACTACTAATACTACTAAGGGCATGGTCACACGTGGCATATCATTGCCCTGCTTATACTGCTAATACTACTAATAAAACTACTAATACTATGATATCATTGCCCTGCTTATACTGCTAATACTACTAATATTACTACTAATACTATATCATTCCCTGTTTATACTGCTAATACTACTAATATTACTACTAATACTATGATATCATTGCCCTGCTTATACTGCTAATACTACTAATATTACTACTAATACTATGATATCATTGCCCTGCTTATACTGCTAATATTACTACTAATATTACTACTAATACTATATCATTGCCCTGCTTATACTGCTAATACTACTAATATTACTACTAATACTATGATATCATTGCCCTGCTTATACTGCTAATATTACTAATATTACTACTAATACTATATCATTCCCTGTTTATACTGCTAATACTACTAATATTACTACTAATACTATGATATCATTGCCCTGCTTATACTGCTAATACTACTAATATTACTACTAATACTATATCATTGCCCTGCTTATACTGCTAATACTACTAATAAAACTACTAATACTATGATATCATTGCCCTGCTTATACTGCTAATACTACTAATAAAACTACTAATACTATAATATCATTGCCCTGCTTATACTGCTAATACTACTAATATTACTACTAATACTATGATATCATTGCCCTGCTTATACTGCTAATACTACTAATATTACTACTAATACTATGATATCATTGCCCTGCTTATACTGCTAATACTACTAATATTACTACTAATACTATGATATCATTGCCCTGCTTATACTGCTAATATTACTACTAATATTACTACTAATACTATATCATTGCCCTGCTTATACTGCTAATACTACTAATATTACTACTAATACTATGATATCATTGCCCTGCTTACACTGCTAATACTACTAATATTACTACTAATACTATGATATCATTGTCCTGCTTATACTGCTAATACTACTAATATTACTACTAATACTATATCATTGCCCTGCTTATACTGCTAATACTACTAATATTACTACTAATATAATGATATCATTGACCTGCTTATACTGCTAATACTACTAATATTACTACTAATACTATGATATCATTGCCATGCTTATACTGCTAATACTACTAATATTACTACTAATACTATATCATTGCCCTGCTTATACTGCTAATACTACTAATATTACTACTAATACTATGATATCATTGCCCTGCTTATACTGCTAATACTACTAATATTACTACTAATACTATTATATCATTGCCCTGCTTATACTGCCAATACTACTAATATTACTACTAATACTATATCATTGCCCTGCTTATACTGCTAATACTACTAATATTACTACTAATACTATGATATCATTGCCCTGCTTATACTGATAATACTACTAATATTACTACTAATACTATGATATCATTGCCCTGCTTATACTGCTAATACTACTAATATTACTACTAACACTATGATATCATTGCCCTGCTTATACTGCTAATACTACTAATATTACTACTAAATACTATGATATAATTGCCCTGCTTATACTGCTAATATTACTACTAATATTACTACTAATACTATATCATTGCCCTGCTTAAACTGCTAATACTACTAATATTACTACTAATACTATGATATCATTGCCCTGCTTATACTGCTAATACTACTAATATTACTGCTAATACTATGATATTATTGTCCTGCTTATACTGCTAATACTACTAATATTACTACTAATACTATGATATCATTGCACTGCTTATACTGCTAATACTACTAATATTACTACTAATACTATGATATCATTGCCCTGCTTATACTGCTAATACTACTAATATTACTACTAATACTATATCATTGTCCTGCTTATACTGCTAATATTACTACTAATATTACTACTAATACTATATCATTGCTCTTCTTATACTGCTAATACTACTAATATTACTACTAATGCTATATCATTGTCCTGCTTATACTGCTAATATTACTACTAATATTACTACTAATACTATGATATCATTGCCCTGCTTATACTGCTAATACTACTAATATTACTACTAATACTATGATATCATTGCCCTGCTTATACTGCTAATACTACTAATATTACTACTAATACTATATCATTGTCCTGCTTATACTGCTAATATTACTACTAATATTACTACTAATACTATATCATTGCTCTTCTTATACTGCTAATACTACTAATATTACTACTAATACTATATCATTGCCCTGCTTATACTGCTAATATTACTACTAATATTACTACTAATACTATGATATCATTGCCCTGCTTATACTGCTAATATTACTACTAATATTACTACTAATACTATATCATTGTCCTGCTTATACTGCTAATACTACTAATATTACTACTAATACTATGATATCATTGCCCTGCTTATACTGCTAATACTACTAATATTACTACTAATACTATGATATCATTGTCCTGCTTATACTGCTAATACTACTAATATTACTACTAATACTATGATATCATTGCTCTGCTTATACTGCTAATACTACTAATATTACTACTAATACTATGATATCATTGTCCTGCTTATACTGCTAATACTACTAATATTACTACTAATACTATGATATCATTGTCCTGCTTATACTGCTAATACTACTAATATTACTACTAATACTATGAAATCATTGCCCTGCTTATACTGCTAATACTACTAATATTACTACTAATACTATGATATCATTGTCCTGCTTATACTGCTAATACTACTAATATTACTACTAATACTATGATATCATTGCCCTGCTTATACTGATAATACTACTAATATTACTACTAATACTATGATATCATTGCCCTGCTTATACTGCTAATACTACTAATATTACTACTAATACTATGATATCATTGTCCTGCTTATACTGCTAATATTACTACTAATATTACTACTAATACTATGATATCATTGCCCTGCTTATACTGCTAATACTACTAATATTACTACTAATACTATATCATTGCTCTGCTTATACTGCTAATACTACTAATATTACTACTAATACTATGATATCATTGCCCTGCTTATACTGCTAATACTACTAATATTACTACTAATACTATGATATCATTGTCCTGCTTATACTGCTAATATTACTACTAATATTACTACTAATACTATGATATCATTGCCCTGCTTATACTGCTAATACTACTAATATTACTACTAATACTATATCATTGCTCTGCTTATACTGCTAATACTACTAATATTACTACTAATACTATGATATCATTGCCCTGCTTAGGGCATGACCACACGTGGCGGATTTCCTCCGCAACTGTCCGCATCAATGCCGCACAGAATCTGCGTTGCAGATTCTGCTGCGGATCTGCACAAAATGTGCAGTACATTGATGCGGACTAGCTGCTGCGGACTGCGGGAAAAGTGCTTCCCTTCTCCCTATCAGTGCAGGATAGAGAGAAGGGACAGCACTTTCCCTAGTGAAAGTAAACGATTTTCATTCTTACCGGCCGTTGTCTTGGTGACGCGTCCCTCTTTCGGCATCCAGCCCGACCTCCCTGGATGACGCGCCAGTCCATGTGACCGCTGCAGCCTGTGCTTGGCCTGTGATTGGCTGCAGCCGTCACTTAGACTGAAACGTCATCCTGGGAGGCCGGACTGGAGACAGACGCAGGGAGTTCTCGGTAAGTATGAACTTCTATTGTTTTTACAGATACATGTATATTGAGATCGGTAGTCACTGTCCCGGGTGCAGAAACAGTTACTGCCGATCGCTTAACTCTTTCAGCACCCTGGACAGTGACTATTTACAGACGTCTCCTAGCAACGCTCCCGTCATTACGGGAGCCCCATTGACTTCCTCAGTCTGGCTGTAGACCTAGAAATACATAGGTCCAGCCAGAATGAAGAAATGTCATGGTAGTAAAACCAATACGCTCCGCAGCACACATAAGATCTGCGGACTTCATTGCGGAATTTTGACTCTCCATTGAAGTCAATGGAGAAATTCTGCCATGAGTCCGCCACTGCTCCGCAACAGACAGAGCATGCTGCGGACACCAAATTCCGCTCCGCAGCCTATGCTCTGCAGCGGAATTTTACGCTTCGTCTAAACGAACACTGATAAATTAAAGTGTAAGTCAATGGACAAACGGCTCCGCTGCGGATTAACGCTGCGGAGTGTCCGCAGCGGAATTTTAGTAAAATTCCGCCACGTGTGAACCCAGCCTTATACTGCTAATACTACTAATATTACTACTAATACTATGATATCATTGCCCTGCTTATACTGCTAATACTACTAATATTACTACTAATACTATATCATTGCCCTGCTTATACTGCTAATACTACTAATACTAATATTGCTTATACTACTAATTCTAATATTGCTAATACTACTAATACGACCAAAATAACAATAAATAAAGATCAGTGATACCGTCCAAAAAATGCAAGTGTGTGAATATTGGTCAAAGTCCTCGGTTTTAATATAGATACTCATAATAGCAGGGCCCACTATATGGAATTCATCTACAATTTTTTTATATTTTAACAGGTTATAACGTATTATTTATATTCTATTTGATTGCATATAAATTAATGTCATTTATTATTTTCCTTTTTTTATTTATTATTGTTTAAAGGACATTGGATCCCAAGATTTGCACATAACTTCAAACCACTGTAAAAAACATATTTGTACTCGTCTTTGTTGTATATTGTTCCATATTGTCCTCTTGACATATGCAGAGAGCCGTGTAATCAAACATGACGAAAGTAAATAGATATAATTGATATTGATACAAAACCTGAACTAACATTGATTTAGTCTTGAGAGCCGGTTTTATCTCATATTATTTTGAATCTTTACTGTATGGGGTACAGATTACTGTGCACTCGACTACATCACGCATTTGCCTACGTCGTGGGTGAGCCGCCCTGTATTCCATTATATTATAATATTACTTCATTATATAATGATTAAAACTCATTGGCAACATACGACGTACCATTACTGAGATGTCGCCAAGGTAAAGTATGGAGCCCGCTCCATACTCGGCGGGTGACGGCTGTGTTATATAGCCGACACCTCCCTCCAGTGGGTGGAATCAAAGTTTACTTTGATTCCGCCCCTTTAACATTTTAAATGCCGAGGTCAATCGTGACCGCGGCATTTAAATTGTTAGAATCCGAGGGGCACCCCCTCAAACACGCCATCTCGCCCCTCTTGCAGCGAGATTGGCCATTTACAATGGTTGTTATGGCAGCCTGGGGGCCTAATAAAGGCCCCCAGTTCTGCCATCTTTGTACTCCTTTGAAGCTTTGCCTCTGTCACGAGGGGTACGTGGACCCACTGGGCCATACCGCCTTGATGGTATGGCAGCTGGCCTAGAGGACACAGGTCACAGTCTATAGTTCGTATAGTGTACTTGTGGTAGCTCAGACAGTAGCAAGACAGGCTTGGCTGGGAACTAGGCAGCATGCAGGCACCAGGCGGGGTGTAGCAGGACAGACATGGTACACAGCACAGCACGACTTCAGCTCGACATGGCACTTGACAAGGATAGCACGGGATACAGGTTACAGGTAGCAGGAACGGGGAACACTGGGAACTGGAAAACACTTAGGAGACCATTTGCATAGACATACTAGGATAACGACAACAAGGCTCAGGCATTGGAGGGAGGGGCACAGCCCTTCTTTTAGTACAGGGTGCTCTGGGAGCAATCAGCTCAATCTCCAACCTGTGTGCGACCTAGCTCCTTATCTGGACTGAGCTCACAAGCGCACCATGGTGGTCACTAGGGAACAGGACGGCCGCATGTGCAGACATCTCTGGAGAGAAGTGCATCGACCGGACGTTGCAGCCTCCAGCAGGGCTTCAAAAGAGAATGACCATAGCACGATATACTGCAATACATTAGTATTGCAGTATATCATGCAAGTGATCCAACGATCGCTGGTTCAAGTCTCCTAGGGGGACTAATAAAAAAAGTAAAAAACATTAAAATAAAGGGTTTCTTTATGTTTAAAAAAAAAAAGAATTAAAAGTTAAAAAAAAAAACTTTTCCCATTTTTCCCTTAAAATAATGTTAGAAAAAATAAAAGTTAACATAACTGGTATCGCCGCGTCTGTAAAAGTCCAATCTATCACAATATGGCGTTGTTTAACCCGCACGGTGATTGCCGTAAAAATAAAAAATTACAAAATATTTTTTTGGTCACCTAAGCTCTCCAAAAAAATGAAATAAAAGTGATCAAAAAGTCGCATATACCAAAAAATAGTATCGGTGAAAACTACAGCTCGGGTCGCAAAAAATAAGCCCTCACATCGCTAAATTAAGGAAAAATTAAAAACGTATGGCTCTCAGAACATGGCGACACAAAACATTTATTTTTTTTAGCAAATAGTTTTTTTTTTTTTAAAGTGGTAAAACATAAAACAAAACATATAAATTTGGTATCGCCGTAATCGTATCAACCTGTAGAATAAGGTGCACATGTAGTTTTTACCGCCAGATGGACGCCGTAAAGACGAAACCCCCCCAAAAAATGGTGTAATCGCTGTTTTCATCCAATTTCACCCTACAAATCCGGCTTTCCAGTACATTATGTGGTACAATAAATGGTGCCATGAAAAACTACAACTTGTCCCGCAAAAGTTTTTTGTAGCGGACCAAAAAAATTGTTTCTGAGAAATTTGTGAACTGTATTTGTAATGTCGGGGTAGGGAGACAGACAGGTGAGCCCTAATCTACCCGCCACTCAGTCCCTGCCTACTTGCAACGACCCGCCCTAGGCGACAGGTACAACTGGGCGACGGTCCCTACACTCAATAGGTGCACGACAGACAAACAGACAAGGGTACAAAGAAGCCAGGGAAATGGGGAAGCTGCCCACGGGGACACCGTGAGCAACAAGCGAAGTGAACGAGCCGAGTCAAAACAGGAGATGAGAGAGGTACAAAAACGCAGAGCAGAAGAGTGGTCAGTAAAGCCAAGGTCAATCACAAGCAGAGGATCAGTAGTTCAAGAAGCTGCAGAAGGGCCAGGAAACCAGCAGAGAAGAATCACAAGCAAAGGAGGAACATGAAAGGCAGATATAAATAGACAGAGGGCGGCGGGAGCTAGCTCCATCTGGCCAGGCTGTGATAGGCTCTCCCACTCCTAAGCCTGCCATCCTGGGTGGTGGAAGATGGAGTCAGTCTCACAGACATAGAAGCAGGTGCAGACTGACTAACTATGGGCGTCGACACAGAAGTTGTGTCTGGCAGATCCTTTAGGGTATGTTCACACAGCCTATTTACGGACGTAATTCAGGCGTTTTTGCCCCAAATTACGTCCGAAAATAGCGCCGAAAATAGCGTTGACAAACATCTCCCCATTGAAAGCAATGGGCAGACGTTTGTCTGTTCACACGCGGCGTAATTTACGCGCCGCTGTCAAATGACGGCGCGTAAATAGACGCCCGCGTCAAAGAAATGACTTGTCACTTCTTTGGCCGTAATTGGAGCCGTTATTCATTGACTCCAATGAATAACAGCGCCAATTACGTCCATAATTGACGCGGCGTTCAAGTGCCTGCACATGCTTTTACAGCTGAAATTACGGGGATGTTTTCAGGCTGAAACATCCCCGTAATTTCAGCCGTTACGGAAGCCCTTGTGTGAACATACCCTTACAGTATTATTCCAAGAAGTCTGATTGAGCCCATTGGCTCTTAAGTTTGGTATTGGCATTGAGGTTTGGTATTTTTTTGGTACATATGACAGGAATACATCGAAGATTAAAAAGATTATGCGGACATATTGGAGTATCCTAAGGCAAGACCACAGCTATGGCCCTTTATTTCTCCTGCATTGCTCAAAGGGAGTTTTCAGGTACTAGAAACCCCCTCCCTGAGGGTATGTTCACACGATGAGAGACATTTACGTGTGAAAAGACAGACTGTTAACAACTGCCTAGTTTCACACGTAAATGCGTCTGAGACGCTCGTAAATCTTGAGCTGTGCTTCATTGAGTTCAATGAAGAACAGCTCAAATTACGTGGCAAAGAAGTGCCCTGCACTTCTTTGCCGAGGCAGTCCATTTACGCGTCGTTGTTTCACAGCTGTCAAACGACGACGCGTAAATTACAGGTCGTCTGCACAATACGTCGGCAAACCCATTCAAATGAATGGGCAGATGTTTGGCGACGTATTGTAGCCCTATTTTCAGGCGTAAAACGAGGCATAATACGCCTCGTTTACGCCTGAAAATAGGTTGTGTGAACCCAGCCTTAAGTGTGCCCCTGCATCCAGTGCTATTCTTGCCATCAAAACGACGCATACATAGATGGAAGCCATAATGCCAGTGTAGTCAGGGTTGCAAAGACTGGATACAATTATAACAGACCCTCAGCTGCGATAAGTAGTAGGTCGGTAAGGATTTTTAAACGCTAAGGGATCACTGATAAATTATATGCCATACCACAATATAACTATACAAAATAGTATTTGGGTAAAAAGTATAATGGGGAAACCCCTGCTGACAGAGATACAGAAACACAACCATCATGGGCAGTGGCGCAACGATCGCGGTCACAGAGGGTGCAACCAGGATCAAGCTCGGAGGGGAAGGGGGCACACAGACTCTGGACTCCCTAAGGGTATGTTCACACGCTAAATCAAAAACGACTTTACACAGGTGTTTTCAGAGAAAACAGCCTCCAAATTTTCAACCGTTTTTTCTAGATGTTTTTGGAGCTGTTTTTACATTGACACAATGAAAAACAGCTCCAAAAACGTCTCAAGAAGTGACATGCGCCTTCTTTTCACAGGGCCTTTTTTTACGCACTGTTTTCGAAAACTCCGGTGTAAAAAACCGCCCCGTCTGAACGAAACACATTTTTTTTATATTGAATTAAATGGGCAGATGTTTGTAGGCGTTTAGCTACTGTTTTTTCAGGCATATTTTGAGGCGTTTACACCCCGAAATATGCCTGAAAACACATGACCATGGGATTACAGAGCTCGCCCCATTTCGAACCCTTTTGCTTAACCTTCCTTCCATGCTGTCCACCCCCTTTCTTGCTTCCAGGCCTTTTTCCCCTCCCCCCATGTCACTCTCCCATCCCCAGTGAGACACACGAGACAGTGGGTTGGAAAATTTCGGCCACAGCAGCCATTTTATTAACAAATTTTCATGAACATAAAACATAACTTTATGAATAACATTACTAGGAAAGGGGAAGTCCTTGGAGCTCCAAAACTTTGGCGCCTAACTGCCCCCTGTATAGCTACTTACCCCCAGCCGTCTCCCTACAGGCTCAGAGGCACCTTTCTGCTCCGCAGTTGGCTTGCCAAGTATGTAAAACCACTTCCCGGGACACCACCCAGCAGGAGTCCAAAATACGCCCATCTCCATGAGCAATTATGTATTTGTTAGGGTCCATATCTCTGATGAATTCCCCACTTCAAATTACCACCAACTCCAAGGACCCCCCAATCCGCCAACAAAGCCACCGTGACTCCCCTCCTACCAGTCACCACCAGCCGACTCCTGGCGGGACAAGGTCTAAACTGTTTTTCCTGGGGCGTGAATGGCGCGAACCTGTCCCTCACCCTTCCTATATGCCCTCTGTTAACCTCGCCCCCTTCTCCTCCACCTTCCTCCCCCTCCTCCA
Source organism: Rhinoderma darwinii (assembly GCF_050947455.1). NCBI lineage: Eukaryota > Metazoa > Chordata > Amphibia > Anura > Rhinodermatidae > Rhinoderma > Rhinoderma darwinii. The sequence continues at coordinate 19,535,126 of NC_134691.1, forward strand.
TTTGAACTTTTCACCTCATTCCTTCTCTCCTGCAACCCTGGTCATGTCTGCCTCCCCCAATCACTTCCTGATGTGTCCTGCTGTTTCTGCATGTAAACATACCCTAAGACTGCCACATCAGGCCCGAGCAAAGGTCTGCACCCCGGTACGGGACACGAGGATGTGCGCTGCATCACATATAACCAGGGGTGAACCTCGCCCCTCTGCTGCCTGAGGGGAACTATAAAAAGACGCCCCCCCCCCCCAAATCTATCAGAGTTTTCTCATTACTGGCTTTACACATCAAACACGCAATATATACATTTTTTAACCCCGTAATACAGAAGGTATTTTGGCCGCAAGTACCGGACCGAACTCAGTGCAGGGAGCCGGGCTCCTAGCATCATAGTTATGTACGATGCTAGGAGTCCCTGCCTCTCTGCGGGACAACTGTCCCGTACTGTAATCATGTTTTCAGTACGGGACAGTAGTTCCACGGAGAGGCAGGGACTCCTAGCGTCGTACATAACTACGATGCTAGGAGCCCGGCTTCCTGCACTAAGTTCGGTCCGGGACTTCCGGCCGAAATACGTCCGTCCATTACGGACGTCAATGTGCTCGTGTGAACCCAGCCTTAGTGACCAGAGCAATTTTGGCAGTTTTGCTATTCGCAGATGTAACGCAGTATAACTCTGCATGTGTTTTATGTATCGATGTGAATTTTGCACTGTTTTCTTGGGACATGTGGTGCTTCCTTTTTGTGGTATATATGTATGGGTAACATTTTTGTTACTTTTTTTTATAGCCGTGGAAAGACAGAAAAAAACTGAAAATTTTTGATTTTTCATCATTTAAAATGTAACAGTTTGAAGATAAAAGTAATTGTATCATAGAAATGGATTGTAATCAGGGGCGTAACTAGGAAAGACTGGGCCCCATAGCAAACTTTTGACTGGGGCCCCCCTCCCCTGGGTGTCACACAACCCCCCCCCTTTTGTAGATAGTGCCTTTTTTACAGCCCCCCCCTGTAGATAACGCTATACAGCTCCCCCTCTGTAGATAACACCATACATCCCCCTGTAGAGAACGCCATACAGCCCCCCTGTAGAGAACGCCATACAGCCCCCCTGCAGAGAACGCCATACAGCCCCCCCCTGTAGAGAACGCCATACAGCCCCCCTGTAGGGAACGCCATACAGCCCCCCTGTAGGGAATGCCATACAGCTCCCCCCCTGTTGGGAACGCCATACAGCCACCCCCCCTGTAGGGAACGCCATACAGCCACCCCCCCTGTAGGGAACGCCATACAGCCACACCCCCCTGTAGGGAACGTCATACAGCGTCCCCCCTCCCAAAAAAATGCGACCTACAGTGTGTCCTACAAAATACATGTATCCCCTCTCCACAGGATCTCCACAGGATAGGGGATACATGAGTGATCGCTGGCAGCGATAGGGAGAACGGGGGACTAAAAGTCCCCTGAAGTTCTCCATGACTAACCTCTGACTTCCGGCGTCTGCGCAGCTCAATAAAAATGAAAGGAGCGGAGAGGGGATACATGTCCTGTGGAGAGGGGGGGATACATGTCCTGTGGAGAGGGGTGGGGGGATACATGTCCTGTGGAGAGGGGGGGGATACATGTCCTGTGGAGATCCTGTGGAGAGGGGATACATGTCCTGTGGAGAGGGGGGGGGGGATACATGTCCTGTGGAGAGGGGGGGGGGGATACATGTCCTGTGGAGAGGGGGGGGATACATGTCCTGTGGAGAGGGGGGGGGGGATACATGTCCTGTGGAGAGGGGATACATGTCCTGTGGAGAGGGGGGGGGATACATGTCCTGTGGAGAGGGGTGGGGGGATACATGTCCTGTGGAGAGGGGGGGGATACATGTCTTTTGCTCTATTTTGCGCCTTCAGGACCAGACACCGTTTAGCCATTTTTAGCACGTGTTCGTTAAATGGCTATAACTTTTTTATTTGTTCGGCTAACGATGTGATTTTTACGACGTTTTTTCCGTAGACAATGCAGGTTTCATTTTTTATCGTTTTTATACACATCCTTTTTTGCTATTTTAGAATTTTTATTCATAAAGTTTGAAAATAATAGTAAAAAAATAAGCTTTTTTACATTTCAGCTATTTTTTTTTTGGGTAATAACATAGTTTTACCCTAAAATAGACCTTTTATTTGTGATCGTCATTGTCTACCGTAAATTTTTATATATTACATGTCTATGTTAGGGTAATTGGGTCAGCGCTAGTGGTACAACAATGATTGGCGGGGGGGAAAGTTTTTTTTTGGGGTGGGTATTTTATGTGTGTTTATTATTTACATTTTTTTTGCACTTTATTATTTTTTTATTACTATGGTCTGTCCCCCAAAGGTCAAAGAAGACCTTTGGGGAACTTTATATTTTTTTGTTCTTTCTTTTACACCATGTTTTTCCACTGTAATTGTAGACACTGAAGCGCCTAGGGAGAGTGTCAGGGACTGCAAGAGGTTAAGAAAGGATGGAACGGTTTAAAATAATGCCCAGGATCAGGATTGGTCAACAAGGGGTAAGAGGGGCGTGGTTAAGAAGATATAAGGCAGAGGTTTGGAGCAGGAAGCCCTCTTACCTTCAAGCTGCAGTGGAAGAAACACCTTTGCTGCTGCTGTGGAGATTCAGAGCGTGGTCGTTAAGAAGATGGCAGAAGAACTGTTGCGGAAGGTGGCACAGCGGGTAGCGGCAGAGGGGCCTGCCTGGCTGGAATCCCTGTTGGAGGAAGGAGAGAGGCGAGGAGCTGAGCGGGGCACGGAACAGTCGGGAGCGGCTACCCGAGGTAGGCCGCAGCGCGTTACACGCCCTCCGGTTAGACTAAGCCCTAGCCCTGTTGCTATGAGGGGTGCTGTGACTGCTGCATAGTCATGCGGTGGTCCCAGCAGGTCCCCTAGGCCTATGTCGACGGGTGCTTCGTCGGTCGACATAGTGCCCCCTTCCCCCCCGTCCACTCGTCGCGCTGGCGTCCTTCCCCATGGCGGTAAGAGGGCGGCTGTTAAACCGGCACGGGCACGGTACAACCCGCCTCGAGCTGCTGATGCGGGCGCGGAGGCAGCGGCCGACTATCGTGACAGTGGGGTGAATATGGCGGACTCAGGCGACTGGTCCGACATGGTCGCTTACCATGCGGCATGTTCACAGGAGCTGGGACTTGCTTCTGGGGCCTGTGTGCAGCCGGGGTCGGCGCCATCTTTCCCCGTGCTGTTCTCTACGCAGCCAGAATTGGCGGCGGGGGGAACAGGGGCGGGACGTCCTGGCAGGCGCAGTGCAGCCAGGACACAAGATGGCGGCGCACGAAAAAAGATGGCGGCGAGTGCGGGGAGGCGGACGGTGAGCAAGCAGCCCAGCCAGGGGGCGGGGGCTTCTGCGGTGCCTGTCGCTTCTCCACCCCGGTCCCCCCCGGGCCCCTGTCAGCACGGGTCAGGGGCAGGGGGGGAGTGTGCTAGGAAAGATAGGAGTGAGGGTGTTTTGGATGCTATTTGCCCTTCTCCTGCCTTGTCATCTTTCTCTCCTCCAGGTCCAAGAAGGGAGCGTTCCAGGCGAGGGAGGAAACGCCGGGCTGGTGGACATCGCCGGCACGGCCATCATGGACGTCGCAGGTCAGGTGACGGGAAGAGGCGTGGTCGACGTTATTCCTCGTCTTCCAGCGATGGTTTCTCCTCCTCGTCGGCGACGACGTCCGCATCATCCGGATCACGGAGGAGGTCGTCGAGGAGATCCTCACGGCCGCAGAGACGCAGTCGACGCCGGGAGGTGCAGCGCTTGTCGGTGGATCAGGAGCAGCTGTCCCAGGTTGTACCTCCCGCCGGGCCGGTGGAGGAGGTGCAGGCCGTGGTTCGAGTGCCGCGGCAAGTGGCTGAAGGACCCTCTGGAGTCGGTGGGACCTCTGGGAGCGGTGAGTCGGCCTGCGGTGACGCATGGCTTAATAAACCTAATGCAGCGGGTGCGGATTTGATTTCTGTTTTAAAAGCCGTGGTGGCTGGGTTGAAAGTGAATGAGGGAACGTCGTGTCCCTCTGTGCCACCAGAGGGAGCTATGCCCCCGTCTGAGAAAGAGAATGCTTTAGCTAGTTTGACGTTTAGAGATTCATTGTTTTGTGGAGTCGCTCCTCTCGGGACTCATTTGTCAGCTGAGGTCAAGGACAAGATTTGGAGGAATGAATTTGTGGATATTTGGTCCTTGGTCTCGGTGGAGCAGGTGACTGTCGACAAGGAGCGGGGCTTTGAGAGAGGTTCGGATAGGAAAGCAAAAGTAGCGAAAACATTTGGCAACTGGGTACAGTGTTACGCTACACTGGCTCATGTTATTTGCCAACGCTATCCTGGAAAAGGGGCCGAGTTGTTTGTCTATTTTGACACAATTTTCAGCGCCCACAGGCTGCACGGTGGTGCGGCCTGGTGGCGATATGATGAAGAATTTCGGCGACGTTTGGCTTTGTCGCCTGAGATTAGTTGGGCGACGAAGGCAACGGACGTGTGGTTGCAGCTTATTTTAGCGCAAGGGAGTAGGCAACAACGCCCCTTTCCCAGTGCGGCCGCAGCGCCGGGCCCCGCCCCTGGAGTTGCGGCCGCTAGGCCCACAGGTGCCTGTTGGCTCTACAATGAGGGCCACTGTCGTTTCTTTGCCACGTGCAAATTTCGACATGAATGCTCCATCTGTGGGGGCGCTCATTCGGCGCTCCGGTGTTTCCGGAGAGGTAAGCAGCCGGTCAAGGCACCTCCTTCCGGCGCAGCGGAGAACGCCGGTGAACGTGCTCGAGATGGGCCCATGGTTAGAGCGGTACCACAGGAGGCGGGAAGCAGAGGTGCTCACTAACGGGTTTTCGTTTGGTTTTGAGATTCCTTTTGAATATTCTGCGACATTGTCATTGGCTGACAATTTGAAGTCGATCAATGAGAATGTGGGCATTGCGCGGCTAAAATTAGCTAAAGAAGTGGAATTAGGAAGAATGGCAGGTCCATTCAGCGAGCCGCCGTATACGAATCTGCGAGTTTCCCCCCTTGCTTTAGTTCCAAAGAAGGAACGAGGAAAGTTTAGGCTGATTCATCACCTTTCTTTTCCTCGCGGTGGTTCTGTTAATGACGGTATTTCTAGGGCGGAGGCGGCGGTTTCGTATACGTCTTTTGATGTTGCAGTAAGGTTGGTACAGGCGGCTGGACAGGGGGCGTTGTTAGCCAAATCTGATATTGAAGCGGCCTTTCGTTTGCTGCCGGTTCATCCGGAGTGTTTTCACCTGCTGGGTTGTTGTTTAGACAAAGGGTTTTACGTGGATATGTGCCTTCCTATGGGTTGTTCAATATCATGCAGTTACTTTGAGATGTTTGCGTCATTTTTAGAGTGGGTAGTTCGTTTGGAGTCTGGTTGTGACTCGGTCATTCATTATCTGGATGATTTTCTTTTTGTGGGCCCGGGGGGCTCTGGGTTGTGCAGCACGTTGCTGAGAGTGTTTCGACAGGTGATGTCGCGTTTCGGGGTACCTATTTCCGAGGATAAGACGGAAGGTCCTGTAACGGTTTTGTCATTTTTGGGTATCGAAATAGATAGCGAGCGGATGATTTTTCGGTTGCCGGATGATAAATTGGCAAGGCTAGTGACGCAGGTTGACCAGGTCATGGGGTCGAAAAAAGTGACGTTAAAACAGTTACAGTCGTTAATGGGATTGCTGGTGTTTGCTTGTCGTATAATTCCAATGGGTCGTGTTTTTTCTAGGCGTTTGTCTTTAGCCACTAGAGGTATCTCGAAGCCAAATCATTTTATCAGGGTAACCTCTTGTATGAGGAAGGATTTGTTTGTCTGGCATTCTTTTTTGAGTTCGTTTAACGGGAGGTCGGTGTGTCAGGACGCTGAGTTGTCTAATGTAGATTTGGAATTATTTACGGATGCAGCCGGAAGTGATGGTTTTGGAGCAATTTTGGGCCGAAGTTGGTGTAGATCCCCTTGGCCCTTGCATTGGAGTGATTTGGGAGTCTTACGTAATTTAACGCTATTGGAATTGTTTCCTATTATAGTTGCAATAGAGTTATGGGGTAGCGTGATGGTGAATAAGAGGATTGTATTTTGGACAGACAACATGGCGGTGGTGCATGCGGTGAACGGGTTGTCGTCTAGTTCGTTGCCGGTATTAGCTTTATTAAGACGGTTGGTTTTGAAGTGTTTGCGTTTGAATGTGTGGTTTCGTGCAAAACATGTTCCGGGTGTCAGTAATGTGATGGCTGATGCTTTGTCTCGTTCACAGATGTCCCGGTTTCGGGAATTGCACCCGGCAGCTTTGGCAGAAGGGGTGTCCCCCCCCCTTCACTTATGGGCCCTGGTCGAGGACAACTTATGAGACTGTTGAGGGGTTCGGTGGTACCGGCGACTTGGAAGAGTCATTGCAGAGCGTGGGATCGGTGGTTGGAGATTGCGGGGAATGACTTCCCATCACAGGAGGGGTGTCACCTGGACGTCACGTTAGCAAGTTTGGTACAAATACGTCAGGAAGGGGGTAGTGCGGCCACGGCGAGCAAGTTTTTAGCAGGAGTGGCCTTTATGTTAAAATTGTGGGGATGCAGAGATGTTACAAAAGAATTTGTAGTTCGGCAGTCTTTAAAAGGGTGGAAAAAAGAGGCGTGTTCAAGGGACACGAGGCGGCCAGTATCTTTTTCACTTTTGGGTCGGCTTCTAGCCGTTTTATGTTTTGTGTGTCGGGATGAATATGAAGTGTCCTTGTTCGGCGCGGCGTTTTCGTTGGCTTTCTTTGCCGCTTTGCGGGTTAGTGAGCTGGTTCCGCACAGAGTAAGTGCGAGCGGTGGTCTTCTCGGATCGGATGTAGTAACGTTGGGAGATTCTCTCAGGGTCTGTGTGCGGAGGTCAAAGACTGATGTGGTAGGAAAGGGGGCTTGGCTGTCGATTGGGAGGATTGGGGGGCAGTATTGCCCGGTAAAATGGGTCCAGGAATTCGTGTTGGTCCGAGTGCCCGGGACGCAATTCTTGATCCATCAGGATGGATCCGCGATGTCGCGTTTTCAATTTGAGGCGATTTTTAAGGCCGGCTTGAAGTATCTAGGTTTGCCGCCGGGCGAGTTTGGTACACATTCATTTAGGATAGGTGCGGCAACTGAGGCGGATGCCTTGGGCTTGGATTCAGCGGCTATCATGAGTCTGGGTAGATGGCGCTCTAATAGCTATAAGTCATATGTGCGACCTGATCTGGTTTTAAAGATGGTGTAAGCTGGAAGTTTTCATAAGAAAGGTCGCCCCCTCCCCTTCCCCCCCCCCCCCTGTTTTTCCTTCCTGTTATATGGAGTGTTATGTTAACCCTGCCTGTAATTTTCATTTGACCGGAATGTAGCTTAATTTCTTTGTTAGGGTTGCGGCGCCCCCAAGTGTGGATCTTGGGGCATTCGTATGTGCATTGGGCAGCGGTTCGAGCGGGTCGAAGGCCATTAGGTCCGAATTTGGGCCTCGCACAGGCCGACGTCCATTGGAGAGGTGTCCGGGGATTACGGTGGGTGCAGTTACTGCCAGAAGTAGTGGCAGTTACAAGGCACACGTACGGACCTGTTGTCCTAATCATCCATGCGGGTGGAAATGATATCGGCCAAGTGAAAATGGCTGAGTTATTGTCAATTATACGAACTGATTTGGCGCGTTTTCGGGATCTGTTCGCCCGTTGCGTGATAGTTTGGTCCGAAATAGTGGCGCGCACGGTGTGGCGAGGAGCGAGGAATATGGCAGCTTTGGAGAGAGTGCGCAGGTTAATTAATGTGCGGGTGTCGCGGTTCATTCGCTCTATAGGGGGGATCGGGTTGCGACACCAATCCCTGGAGGGGGATAATGCAGATCTGCTGGCACCGGATGGAGTGCATCTGAATGATATCGGGCTCGATATCTTTTTATTGGATCTCTTGGATGGTGCCGAGAGAGGGCTGGCGTTGCTTGGTGGGGGTGGTCGGGGGACTGAGTAGGTTTCTCAGTTCCCCCTTCTTGGCGGAAAGTACGGCAGATGAAGACGGAGGTAGCACCCTACATGCCTGATGGAGACAGGGAGCATCGGCATTTCAGGAGGAGAGAAAATAAATAAATATATATATGTCTTCATGCCGATGGTTGTAAATAATAATAAAGCTGTGGCCACTTCCACATTTGCATAAAGAAGGTGTTGGTGTGTTAATTCAAAGAAGGATGGTTAAGGTCCTGGGCAGGTAAAGTGGATAATGGGTCCTTGCAGTCCTGGAGCTGCACAGCAGCCCCAGTTACAGGGGAAATCAGCCCTCTCATAGTGACGATTGTCACTAATAGGGCTATGCCGGGTCTAGTAAGACCCAGCAGCAGCCTGCCACTAACGGCACCCGGCGATCATGTGACCAGTCACATGATCACCGGGAGCAATAGAGACAGCGCCGCTGCTGCTGTCTCTATTCCTGTACACAGCGCGCATTCAGCGCTGTGTACAAGTGATCAGAGAAGACAGAAGCAGCGAAAGCTGCTTCTATCCTCTCCTCCGGGTTCCCGGTAGTCACTGACAGCCAGAGACCCGACATTCAGCTGCCCGATCGCGTGGGCAGCAAGTTAAAACCCGAGCCGTAGAAAGTCTATGGCTCGGGTTTTAAGGACCCTGACCGCTGGTCGTAAAAATACAGCCAGCGGTCGGGAACCAGTTAATGGCAGAGCGGGGAGATACCTCCCTGCTCTGCCGTAGTGTTCAGTGGCGTCCCGCTGTAGCAGCCATAGCGGCTGCTAGCGGAGCCTCCGGCCATGGTGGGGGTCATGCCGCGGGCCCCGTAGCAGCCGCTACTGCTGCTACGGCGGTAGTTACGCCACTGATTGTAATATATTTTTTCATTTATCCTGATCATAAGGACACCTGACTTGGAGGTGTAGATTATTTTTTTGGACCAGAAATATAGTATAAAACACAAGTGCCCCTTTTCTCAATTGCGCACTAAAATGTCTTCATTTCGTTTTTTACACCATGGTAGTAATGTAGGGGTAATGGACTGGAAGTCCAATAAATAATGGTAAAAAAACATTGTGTTCTACAAACTAGACACTCTAAAGTCTATTTCTAGCGGCTCAATTTCTGTTTTAACCCTTCACACTTTTTACAGAATTTGTCCAAACTTGGGCCAAAAAAATGTAAATTGCATTTTTTTTCTACAAAAGTGTCACTTTTCTTAAGCCATTTCGAAACACCATATGACATATTGGTAAAAGTGACCCCTTTCCACATTCTGCTATTTCTCCCGTGTACGGCGATACCAAATATGTGAGTCTAATCTATTATACGGACCCGTTATAGGGCATATCACAGAAGGAGTCTATTTTGGCTTTTGGAGGCCTTTTTACGGCCGAGCTGATTTTAGGGAACCGCGCTATATTTGCCGTGGTACTGCCGGTCATTTTGACAAGTATAAATGTCCTGCTAATATTCATCTAGGGGTATAGTGAGTATTTTTAATAGGTGGAAATAAATAAAAAGTAGGTCTTTCCAGAAAATACAGTATTGCTGCATCTTCACAGTGAAACATTATCCATAAAGTAACCCTCCCTTATGGTTCTCCCTACAAAAACAGTGTGAAAGTGAATAATGTGGGACTGTATGATACATTTCAAAGCATGGATAGTTACAGGGACCAGGATTACAGGGACATGTAGGGCAATAAAATCGCGTGTCCCTTCGTATGCCATTTTTGCTGCACACTCTGCATCGCTTTTGGGGGTATTGTTTTTTTTCAGTAGCCGGCACAGGGTGTACAAAGTGACGTTCCACAAGCCGTCGGACATCTTCTGCCTCATGGCTGTGTCTGGGGTCAGGGGACTCAAATAAAAGGTGTTCAATCATGTTCTCCAGAAATAAAAAAAGAGTATTTTGCCCATTTGATTTTTTGTACAGCACAAAGCCGCTGAATGCTGCCATCTGAATAAGGTGAATGGCCACCTTTTTACACCAGGCGCGGGACTTTCTTTGCACCAGCTATGGCTGTAAAGCCGGGTCAGACAAATCCACTGCCCCCATGAATTTATTATAGTCTGTGATGCAGACCGGCTTCTCTTTATCAGAGGGGGCACCACGTTCCCTCACTGTCACTTTTGTGTCTGTGTGAACAGTGCTTAGCATGAACACATCCTTGCGGTCATTACATTTTATTGCAGGAAGGTTTCCACTGCAAAGACCACTTGATTCCCCCTTCTCAGGCGTTTTCTCACCCGCTCCTGTGGCAGCCTCTTCTGTATTTGCGGATTGTTCCACAAGCTCCTGTGTCAGCGGCATGCGGGTGCTTGTACAAGGGGACGCTGGTATAGAAGTTATCGGTGTAGAACTGATAACCCTTATTCAGCAGAGGCTGCAGCAAGTCCCAGACTATTCTGCCACTGCATCCTCGCTCACTGGGACATCCTGGGGGGGGGTTAATATCACGGTCTTTGCCGTCATAGATTGTAAAGGCAGACGTGCAGCCTGTACCGCTCTCACAGAGCTCCTAGATATGAACCCCATATTTTGCTCTCTTTGAGGGGATGTACTGGCGGAATGAGAGCCGGCCTGTCTAACTCATCAGCGATTCATCCACCGCTAGGTTTTTTTCGGGGTTGTACATCGGCATAAATGACACAATTTTTTTTATCAGGGCCCTTATTTTATACAGGCGGTCACGGCCTGGATCACTACGGGGGGGGGGGGGGGCTGGTGATTGTCGTTAAAATGAAGTGAGCGCATTAGCACCTCATATCGGCTTCTGGTCATAACGGCTGGAAAAACAGGTGTGGCATGTGTAGGGCTTGTTGCTCAATTTGACCGGATTGGGGGCTTTTTCACTAACCCCATGTTGAGGATGAGCCCCAATTTTTTTTTAAGTTCTCCAGTATTTGTGGGGTGCCGCTGCTCTGCATAGGAGGACGTTGGCTTTTCAGCAGAGAATTGGCGAGCATACAGATTGGTTTGGTTAACAACCAGCTCCAATAGTTCATCTGTAATGAATATTTAAAAAAAATCGAGGGCTGTAAAATTTTCCACATTAATATTTATCCCTGGTGTGGCAATAAATTCTGGGATATTAGGGGAAAATGACTCTGTGGGTGCCCACTCAATATATTCTGGGGGAATAGAGGGGCCGTGTTTTGTGGTACTTCTGCCACATGCCCTGTGCTTGTGGACTCTGCAGCGACACTTGCATTGCAGAAAGCGTATCACTGTCGTCGCTATCACTGGTAGACAACATTTCTACCTCGGACGCGGTTTCTGTATCGCTTTCATCAGAGTCAGAAATTAACATGGCGTATGCCTCTTCCACCGTGAACCTTCTATGGCCATTGTAATTACACACGTACGACAAAGACTGTAACCAGACGCACACGCAGACAAATTTTATTATTTTTTCTTTACATTTTTTTTTCACTGACAAAAATTCACAAAAGCTCGCTCCACAAAAAACTGATGTCGAACAAACACGTAGACTATAAAACTTTTTTTTGTACATATATTTTATTGAACTTTTTTTTTGCACAAAAAAAATACACAGACGTCACACACACGTACGCCACACAAAAACCCTAGGCTAACCCTAGACTAAACTAAACCTAGGCTAACCCTAGACTAAACTAAACCTAGGCTAAGCCTAGACTAAACTAAACCTAGGCTAATCCTAGACTAAACCTAGAATAGAACCTAGAATAACCCTAGCCTAGGTATACAATTGAAGTTTATATATTAGATTTTTAGTGATTGTGTCTCTTTGGTGTCACAGTAAAATTCTCTCTCCGTCTCTTCTCATACAAAGTAACAAGTGTGAGGAGAGACAGAGAGTCAGGGAGGAGAAACACTTTGTTTTTCATTTTGTGATCACTGTGAATGGTTCTCACAGTGATCACATGAACGGAGACGACTGCTATTGGTCTCCGATCATCACTCTGAAGCCAAGGCTGTTACTAACAGAGGCAGATTACCCGATGACCGGGAAAACCGCTCCGATGCAGCCCCCTCCCTCCCAAACTGCTCCGATGCGGCCCCCTCCCTCCCAAACCGCTCCGATGCGGCCCCCTCCCTCCCAAACCGCTCCGATGCGGCCCCCTCCCTCCCAAACCGCTCCGATGCGGCCCCCTCCCTCCCAAACCGCTCCGATGCGGCCCCCTCCCTCCCAAACCGCTCCGATGCGGCCCCCTCCCTCCCAAACTGCTCCGATGCGGCCCCCTCCCTCCCAAACTGCTCCGATGCGGCCCCGTCCCTCCCAAACCACTCCGATGCGGCCCCCTCCCTCCCAAACCACTCTGATGCGGCCCCCTCCCTCCCAAACCACTCTGATGCGGCCACCTCCCAAACCACTCCGATGCGGTCCCCTCCCTCCCAAACCACTTAGATGTGGCGCTTACTATTGAGTGCTGCATCTGAGGGGTTAAAACTGATCGGAGACCACTGATAACTAATCGTTGCCCTGAAGCCCGATGATGCTACCAGCAGCCCGGTTTTCAGCAGCACCCCGCACGATGCGGGGAATGTTCTTCTGAAGTGCCGACGTGAAAAGCCAACACTTCAGAAGAACTACCCTGAACGGCCGACGTAAAAACACTATACGCGGGTCGTTAAGGGGTTAATAAATGTGTAAACAAGGTGATGGTCATAGGTGTTGTGGTGAATTAAAATCAATACATCGCCTACTACCAATAAGATATATGATATTCAACACTTTCTCGCCTGTGACAGCGACTTCGTAATTTATGTTCTCCAATGTCCCTGTAAATTACTCTATGTCGGGGAAACGACACTCAACCTCAAAACCAGACTCAATCAACACAGATAGACTATCCGGAAAAAGAGGTTGGACTTACCCGTGTCTAAACACTTTACTGACATGGGGCATAATGAAAAAAGGTTGAGGTTTTGGGTGCTTGACCACATCCCTCCCCTTTGAAGAGGGGGTAAGGCTGGATTCACACGAGCATGTTCGGTCCGTAATGGACGGAACGTTTTTCGGCCGCAAGTCCCGGACTGAACACACTGCAGGGAGCCGGGCTCCTAGCATCATAGTTATGTACGACGCTAGGAGTCCCTGCCTCGCTGCGGGACAACTGTCCCGTACTGTAATCATGTTTTCAGTATGGGGCAGTAGTTCCACGGAGAGGCAGGGACTCCTAGCGTCGTACATAACTATGATACAAGGAGCCCGGCTCCCTGCAGTGTGTTCGGTCCGGGACTTGCGGCTGAAATACGTTCCGACATTTACAGACCGAACATGCTCGTGTGAATCCAGCCTTATAGGTCCAAATTACTTAAAATCCGTGAACTCCAATGGATTAACAGACTTAATTCACTTAAACCCAATGTCCTAAATGTAGATTTTGCTTTAGGTGGACTGGTCTAGGTCCCCCTTTTCCCCTGGGGCCCCCTGAGGTTCTTACCTTGATGTTGCTTTCGGGTTTATGATTTGATGACTCCTCTCCTCTTTTTCCTTTGCCCCCCTCCCTTATTATCTGACAATATTATTATGATATATACTGATACCATTTTCTTTGTGTTTCAGATGATCCACACCTCGTATTCGTCACCTCTATGATATCCCATTGGTGTCTTTGTTTGCCTTTATTGTTATTTCTTTATATCTACTTCAGAGTAATTTGATATATTTAGCTTATTTGTACCTCTCGTATGATTGGTCCCCTGATAGGAACCTGTACCTGATGCCCATCCCATGTCACGTTAAGTACTGTCATATGCCACCCTTGGTTTCCTTGATATACACATTTGTGTGGTCCCCCCCCCACACTTTCCATAGGGAGTTATATGGATGTCCCTCAAGCCGATGAGTAAGACAACGCACGCTCTGGTTGCCGGTACTCTGTGTTTTGGGTCGTGGATCGTGACTATCTATGATGGCCACTGTATTCTCTCCCCTCTCCCATATCCACTTTGTGTATGAGGTTGTCCGGCTACCTGACTGCTATGAGTTTACAGACACACTCTAGTTGTGCTAGTTTACGTGAACAAAAAATATGTCTATATATCGATCTATAAGGTTTCCTTTTTGTATCTTACTGCCATTTACTAACCCTCGCTATACTATTGCTGTATAATCCTTTATTCTTCACAATCAGGATGAGCGAGTGGTTCACTTTACGCATGTGCTTACTAGCATCATATGCATGAGCCCCATATATTAATATGGCCGCTTTGGCGTAATTTTCCACACGGCGCATGCGCCGTTCATGTCCTGTTACCCCTAATTAGACTGCTCTTCCGGACATGCACAGTTGCGCTGCACGGACGCCGTTTTCGGCAAACGCCCGCGATATACTCAGAGGTGATGTATTGATTTTAATTCACCACAACACCGATGATCATCACCTTGTTTACACATTTATTAATGTTGTACTTGTCTGTATGTAACAATACGGCTTTTTATTGATGGATCAAGTTCTCTTATTGATGTTTATACTCTGTACTATGTATTGATTCCTATGTACAATCTTTTACTACATCACTGATTACTGTTCATATCACCTTTCATTGATACTTGTTATATTGTGTGAGCCCTTTAAGTACCCCTGACAAGTACTTACAAGTACCCATTTTTTGACCTGAATCCTTAGATAGATAGATAGATAGATAGATAGATAGATAGATAGATAGATAGATAGATAGATAGATAGATAGATAGATAGATAGATAGATAGATAGATAGATAGATAGATGGATAAATAAAGAATAAATCTTACTAAAAAGTCCCTGCGTCTTATAGTCGGCAGTCAAGGGAGCCGGCAGCGCCAGGCCCCCTGTCCGCTTCTTTATTAACCCCTTCCGGACCCATGATGTGCCAGCAAATCATGGAGCGGGGAGGGTATGATGTTTGGAGCGGGCTCACGCGCTAAGCCCGCTCCATACACTGCATGTGTCAGCAGCTGACACGCTGCTCTAACGGCCACGAACAGCAATGGTGGCGCTGTTCCTGGCGTTTAACTAGTTAAATGCCGCGTTCAATAGCGACCGCGGCATTTATAGGGTTTTCCCATGAGAGACATTTATAATATATTTACAGAATATGTAAAAAATGTCAGATAGATGCGGGCCCCACCTCTGGGACCCGCACCTATCTCTAGAATGGGGCCCCCTAAGCCCCGTTCTATCTTACTTGGCTCTGCTGTCTCTCGGCCACTTCCTAGTTAGGTGGTCGGGAGTTACAGAAAAAGCCGAGTGCCCGCTGAGCTACGCCATTTCTGTAGTTTGCTACGCTGTTTCTGTAACTCATCCATGTATTGAAGTGTACTGTACCAGCGATCTAACGATCGCTGGTTCAAGTCACCTAGGGGAACTAATAAAATCTGTAAAAAAAAAGGTTAGAAACATTTTCAGGAGTGTAAAAAAATACTAAAAAGTTAAAAAAAAAATTTTTCCCCATTTTTCCCCAAGCACAATGTAAAAAATAAAAAAAAAGGAATGAAATAAAAAGACAAAAAAAACTGTACCAAACATGGCTCTCAGAATGAAGTAAAACAGAACAAATTAGTTGTTGCTTTATAAAAGTAGTAAAAATAGTAGAAAATTTAATTTTTTCCAATTTTTTGTTGTCTAAAACCTGGGTGTGCGTTTTATAATCAGCTGCGTCTAATAGTCGGTAAATTCTCCATTACATGTCACCTGCTTATTCCAGCAAGTAGTGTAGCGCCGCATTGAAAACACTAAAATAGACAAATCACCGGCTCCAGATGGTAAATACCCCTACGTTCCGAAGAATTAAAGTACCATGATAGACAGACACTTATTTCTCATATTTAAGGATTCTATCATGTACCACAGGACTGGCGCATAGCAAATGTGGTGCCAATATTCAAAAAGTGGTCAAAAGTGATCAAGGAAACTATAGGCCTGTGAGTTTAAAGAGGCTCTGTCACCAGATTTTGCATCCCCTACCTGCTATTGCAGCAGATCGGCGCTGCAATGTAGATTACAGTAACGTTTTTATTTTTAAAAAACGAGCATTTTTGGCCAAGTTATGACCTTTTTCGTATTTATGCAAATGAGGCTTGCAAAAGTACAACTGGGCGTGTTGAAAAGTAAAAGTACAACTGGGCGTGTATTATGTGCGTACATCTTGGCGTGTTTACTACTTTTACTAGCTGGGCGTTGTGTATAGAAGTATCATCCACTTCTCTTCACAACGCCCAGCTTCTGGCAGTGCAGACACAGCCGTGTTCTCCAGAGATCACGCTGTGACGTCACTCACAGGTCCTGCATCGTGTCAGACGAGCGAGGACACCGGCACCAGAGGCTACAGTTGATTCTGCAGCAGCATCGGCGTTTGCAGGTAAGTCGATGTAGCTACTTACCTGCAAATGCTGATGCTGCTGCAGAATCAACTGTAGCCTCTGGTGCCGACACGATGCAGGACCTGTGAGTGACGTCACAGATCTGCACTGCCAGAAGCTGGGCGTTCTGAAGAGAAGTGGATGATACTTCTCTTCAGAACGCCCAGCTATTAAAAGTAGTAAACACGCCCCGATGTACGCACATAATACACGCCCACTTGTACTTTTCAACACGCCCAGTTGTACTTTTGCAAGCCTCATTTGCATAAATACGAAAATGGTCATAACTTGGCCAAAAATGCTCGTTTTTTAAAAATAAAAACGTTACTGTAATCTACATTACAGCGCCTATCTGCTGCAATAGCAGATAGGGGTTGCAAAATCTGGTGACAGAGCCTCTTTAACTTCCATTGTGGGTAAACAATTTCAGGGGTTTTTGTAGACACTGAAGCGCCTAGGGAGAGTGTCAGGGACTGCAAGGGGTTAAGAAAGGATGGAACGGTTTAAAATAATGCCCAGGATCAGGATTGGTCAACAAGGGGTAAGAGGGGCGTGGTTAAGAAGATATAAGGCAGAGGTTTGGAGCAGGAATCCCTCTTACCTTCAAGCTGCAGTGGAAGAAACACCTTTGCTGCTGCTGTGGAGATTCAGAGCGTGGTCGTTAAGAAGATGGCAGAAGAACTGTTGCGGAAGGTGGCACAGCGGGTAGCGGCAGAGGGGCCTGCCTGGCTGGAATCCCTGTTGGAGGAAGGAGAGAGGCGAGGAGCTGAGCGGGGCATGGAACAGTCGGGAGCGGCTACCCGAGGTAGGCCGCAGCGCGTTACACGCCCTCCGGTTAGACTAAGCCCTAGCCCTGTTGCTATGAGGGGTGCTGTGACTGCTGCACAGTCATGCGGTGGTCCCAGCAGGTCCCCTAGGCCTATGTCGACGGGTGCTTCGTCGGTCGACATAGTGCCCCCCCCTCCCCCCCGTCCACTCGTCGCGCTGGCGTCCTTCCCCATGGCGGTAAGAGGGCGGCTGTTAAACCGGCACGGGCACGGTACAACCCGCCTCGAGCTGCTGATGCGGGCGCGGAGGCAGCGGCCGACTATCGTGACAGTGGGGTGAATATGGCGGACTCAGGCGACTGGTCCGACATGGTCGCTTACCATGCGGCATGTTCACAGGAGCTGGGACTTGCTTCTGGGGCCTGTGTGCAGCCGGGGTCGGCGCCATCTTTCCCCGTGCTGTTCTCTACGCAGCCAGAATTGGCGGCGGGGGGAACAGGGGCGGGACGTCCTGGCAGGCGCAGTGCAGCCAGGACACAAGATGGCGGCGCACGAAAAAAGAAGATGGCGGCGGGTGCGGGGAGGCGGACGGTGAGCAAGCAGCCCAGCCAGGGGGCGGGGGCTTCTGCGGTGCCTGTCGCTTCTCCACCCCGGTCCCCCCCGGGCCCCTGTCAGCACGGATCAGGGGCAGGGGGGGAGTGTGCTAGGAAAGATAGGAGTGAGGGTGTTTTGGATGCTATTTGCCCTTCTCCTGCCTTGTCATCTTTCTCTCCTGCAGGTCCAAGAAGGGAGCGTTCCAGGCGAGGGAGGAAACGCCGGGCTGGTGGACATCGCCGGCACGGCCATCATGGACGTCGCAGGTCAGGTGACGGGAAGAGGCGTGGTCGACGGTATTCCTCGTCTTCCAGCGATGGTTTCTCCTCCTCGTCTACGACGACGTCCGCATCATCCGGATCATGGAGGAGGTCGTCGAGGAGATCCTCACGGCCGCAGAGACGCAGTCGACGCCGGGAGGTGCAGCGCTTGTCGGTGGATCAGGAGCAGCTGTCCCAGGTTGTACCTCCCGCCGGGCCGGTGGAGGAGGTGCAGGCCGTGGTTCCAGTGCCGCGGCAAGTGGCTGAAGGACCCTCTGGAGTCGGTGGGACCTCTGGGAGCGGTGAGTCGGCCTGCGGTGACGCATGGCTTAATAAACCTAATGCAGCGGGTGCGGATTTGATTTCTGTTTTAAAAGCCGTGGTGGCTGGGTTGAAAGTGAATGAGGGAACGTCGTGTCCCTCTGTGCCACCAGAGGGAGCTATGCCCCCGTCTGAGAAAGAGAATGCTTTAGCTAGTTTGACGTTTAGAGATTCATTGTTTTGTGGAGTCGCTCCTCTCGGGATAAATTTGTCAGCTGAGGTCAAGGACAAGATTTGGAGGAATGAATTTGTGGATATTTGGTCCTTGGTCTCGGTGGAGCAGGTGACTGTCGACAAGGAGCGGGGCTTTGAGAGAGGTTCGGATAGGAAAGCAAAAGTAGCGAAAACATTTGGCAACTGGGTACAGTGTTACGCTACACTGGCTCATGTTATTTGCCAACGCTATCCTGGGAAAGGGGCCGAGTTGTTTGTCTATTTTGACACAATTTTCAGCGCCCACAGGCTGCACGGTGGTGCGGCCTGGTGGCGATATGATGAAGAATTTCGGCGACGTTTGGCTTTGTCGCCTGATATTAGTTGGGCGACGAAGGCAACGGACGTGTGGTTGCAGCTTATTTTAGCGCAAGGGAGTAGGCAACAACGCCCCTTTCCCAGTGCGGCCGCAGCACCGGGCCCCGCCCCTGGAGTTGCGGCCGCTAGGCCCACAGGTGCCTGTTGGCTCTACAATGAGGGCCACTGTCGTTTCTTTGCCACGTGCAAATTTCGACATGAATGCTCCATCTGTGGGGGCGCTCATTCGGCGCTCCGGTGTTTCCGGAGAGGTAAGCAGCCGGTCAAGGCACCTCCTTCCGGCGCAGCGGAGAACGCCGGTGAACGTGCTCGAGATGGGCCCATGGTTAGAGCGGTACCACAGGAGGCGGGAAGCAGAGGTGCTCACTAACGGGTTTTCGTTTGGTTTTGAGATTCCTTTTGAATATTCTGCGACATTGTCATTGGCTGACAATTTGAAGTCGATCAATGAGAATGTGGGCATTGCGCGGCTAAAATTAGCTAAAGAAGTGGAATTAGGAAGAATGGCAGGTCCATTCAGCGAGCCGCCGTATACGAATCTGCGAGTTTCCCCCCTTGGTTTAGTTCCAAAGAAGGAACGAGGAAAGTTTAGGCTGATTCATCACCTTTCTTTTCCTCGCGGTGGTTCTGTTAATGACGGTATTTCTAGGGTGGAGGCGGCGGTTTCGTATACGTCTTTTGATGTTGCAGTAAGGTTGGTACAGGCGGCTGGACAAGGGGCGTTGTTAGCCAAATCTGATATTGAAGCGGCCTTTCGTTTGCTGCCGGTTCATCCGGAGTGTTTTCACCTGCTGGGCTGTTGTTTAGACAAAGGGTTTTACGTGGATATGTGCCTTCCTATGGGTTGTTCAATATCATGCAGTTACTTTGAGATGTTTGCGTCATTTTTAGAGTGGGTAGTTCGTTTGGAGTCTGGTTGTGACTCGGTCATTCATTATCTGGATGATTTTCTTTTTGTGGGCCCGGGGGGCTCTGGGTTGTGCAGCACGTTGCTGAGTGTGTTTCGACAGGTGATGTCGCGTTTCGGGGTACCTATTTCCGAGGATAAGACGGAAGGTCCTGTAACGGTTTTGTCATTTTTGGGTATCGAAATAGATAGCGAGCGGATGATTTTTCGGTTGCCAGATGATAAATTGGCAAGGCTAGTGACGCAGGTTGACCAGGTCATGGGGTCGAAAAAAGTGACGTTAAAACAGTTACAGTCGTTAATGGGATTGCTGGTGTTTGCTTGTCGTATAATTCCAATGGGTCGTGTTTTTTCTAGGCGTTTGTCTTTAGCCACTAGAGGTATCTCGAAGCCAAATCATTTTATCAGGGTAACCTCTTGTATGAGGAAGGATTTGTTTGTCTGGCATTCTTTTTTGAGTTCGTTTAACGGGAGGTCGGTGTGTCAGGACGCTGAGTTGTCTAATGTAGACTTGGAATTATTTACGGATGCAGCCGGAAGTGATGGTTTTGGAGCAATTTTGGGCCGAAGTTGGTGTAGATCCCCTTGGCCCTTGCATTGGAGTGATTTGGGAGTCTTACGTAATTTAACGCTATTGGAATTGTTTCCTATTATAGTTGCAATAGAGTTATGGGGTAGCGTGATGGTGAATAAGAGGATTGTATTTTGGACAGACAACATGGCGGTGGTGCATGCGGTGAACGGGTTGTCGTCTAGTTCGTTGCCGGTATTAGCTTTATTAAGACGGTTGGTTTTGAAGTGTTTGCGTTTGAATGTGTGGTTTCGTGCAAAACATGTTCCGGGTGTCAGTAATGTGATGGCTGATGCTTTGTCTCGTTCACAGATGTCCCGGTTTCGGGAATTGCACCCGGCAGCTTTGGCAGAAGGGGTGTCCCCCCCCCTTCACTTATGGGCCCTGGTCGAGGACAACTTATGAGACTGTTGAGGGGTTCGGTGGTACCGGCGACTTGGAAGAGTCATTGCAGAGCGTGGGATCGGTGGTTGGAGATTGCGGGGAATGACTTCCCATCACAGGAGGGGTGTCACCTGGACGTCACGTTAGCAAGTTTGGTACAAATACGTCAGGAAGGGGGTAGTGCGGCCACGGCGAGCAAGTTTTTAGCAGGAGTGGCCTTTATGTTAAAATTGTGGGGATGCAGAGATGTTACAAAAGAATTTGTAGTTCGGCAGTCTTTAAAAGGGTGGAAAAAAGAGGCGTGTTCAAGGGACACGAGGCGGCCAGTATCTTTTTCACTTTTGGGTCGGCTTCTAGCCGTTTTATGTTTTGTGTGTCGGGATGAATATGAAGTGTCCTTGTTCGGCGCGGCGTTTTCGTTGGCTTTCTTTGCCGCTTTGCGGGTTAGTGAGCTGGTTCCGCACAGAGTAAGTGCGAGCGGTGGTCTTCTCGGATCGGATGTAGTAACGTTGGGAGATTCTCTCAGGGTCTGTGTGCGGAGGTCAAAGACTGATGTGGTAGGAAAGGGGGCTTGGCTGTCGATTGGGAGGATTGGGGGGCAGTATTGCCCGGTAAAATGGGTCCAGGAATTCGTGTTGGTCCGAGTGCCCGGGACGCAATTCTTGATCCATCAGGATGGATCCGCGATGTCGCGTTTTCAATTTGAGGCGATTTTTAAGGCCGGCTTGAAGTATCTAGGTTTGCCGCCGGGCGAGTTTGGTACACATTCATTTAGGATAGGTGCGGCAACTGAGGCGGATGCCTTGGGCTTGGATTCAGCGGCTATCATGAGTCTGGGTAGATGGCGCTCTAATAGCTATAAGTCATATGTGCGACCTGATCTGGTTTTAAAGATGGTGTAAGCTGGAAGTTTTCATAAGAAAGGTCGCCCCCTCCCCTTCCCCCCCCCCCCCCTGTTTTTCCTTCCTGTTATATGGAGTGTTATGTTAACCCTGCCTGTAATTTTCATTTGACCGGAATGTAGCTTAATTTCTTTGTTAGGGTTGCGGCGCCCCCAAGTGTGGATCTTGGGGCATTCGTATGTGCATTGGGCAGCGGTTCGAGCGGGTCGAAGGCCATTAGGTCCGAATTTGGGCCTCGCACAGGCCGACGTCCATTGGAGAGGTGTCCGGGGATTACGGTGGGTGCAGTTACTGCCAGAAGTAGTGGCAGTTACAAGGCACACGTACGGACCTGTTGTCCTAATCATCCATGCGGGTGGAAATGATATCGGCCAAGTGAAAATGGCTGAGTTATTGTCAATTATACGAACTGATTTGGCGCGTTTTCGGGATCTGTTCGCCCGTTGCGTGATAGTTTGGTCCGAAATAGTGGCGCGCACGGTGTGGCGAGGAGCGAGGAATATGGCAGCTTTGGAGAGAGTGCGCAGGTTAATTAATGTGCGGGTGTCGCGGTTCATTCGCTCTATAGGGGGGATCGGGTTGCGACACCAATCCCTGGAGGGGGATAATGCAGATCTGCTGGCACCGGATGGAGTGCATCTGAATGATATCGGGCTCGATATCTTTTTATTGGATCTCTTGGATGGTGCCGAGAGAGGGCTGGCGTTGCTTGGTGGGGGTGGTCGGGGGACTGAGTAGGTTTCTCAGTTCCCCCTTCTTGGCGGAAAGTACGGCAGATGAAGACGGAGGTAGCACCCTACATGCCTGATGGAGACAGGGAGCATCGGCATTTCAGGAGGAGAGGAAATAAATAAATATATATATGTCTTCATGCCGATGGTTGTAAATAATAATAAAGCTGTGGCCACTTCCACATTTGCATAAAGAAGGTGTTGGTGTGTTAATTCAAAGAAGGATGGTTAAGGTCCTGGGCAGGTAAAGTGGATAATGGGTCCTTGCAGTCTTGTAGACACTGAAGCGCCTAGGGAGAGTGTCAGGGACTGCAAGGGGTTAAGAAAGGATGGAACGGTTTAAAATAATGCCCAGGATCAGGATTGGTCAACAAGGGGTAAGAGGGGCGTGGTTAAGAAGATATAAGGCAGAGGTTTGGAGCAGGAAGCCCTCTTACCTTCAAGCTGCAGTGGAAGAAACACCCGCCCTCCCTCCCCTGGTGGTTTTGGTTTTGTTTTTTAAAATTTTTCTACGGTTATATTCTTGTTCTGGCGTTTTTCTGGTTTTTTCGTAGATGTCACAGCTGGCGGAAAGTACGGCAGATGAAGACGGAGGTAGCACCCTACATGCCTGATGGAGACAGGGAGCATCGGCATTTCAGGAGGAGAGGAAATAAATAAATATATATATGTCTTCATGCCGATGGTTGTAAATAATAATAAAGCTGTGGCCACTTCCACATTTGCATAAAGAAGGTGTTGGTGTGTTAATTCAAAGAAGGATGGTTAAGGTCCTGGGCAGGTAAAGTGGATAATGGGTCCTTGCAGTCCTAAGAAATACTATCCTGGAGTATCTCAATGAAAATTAACTGTAGGGATCAGTCCTGTCAAACTAATATGATGAGCTTCTATGAGGAGGTAAGTTCTAGACTGGACCAGGGTAAGCCTGTGGATGTGGCATATCTAGACTGGACCTGTGTAAGGCTTTGGATGTGATGTATCTAGACTGGACCTGGGTAAGGCTGTGAATGTGGTGTATCTAGACTGGACCTGGGTATGGTAATGTGGTGCATCTAGACTGGACCTGGGTAAGGCAGTGAATGGAGAGTATCTGAACTGGACCTGGGTAGGGCAATGAATGTGCTGTACCTAGACTGGACCTGTGTAAGGCTGTGGATGTGGTGTATCTAGACTGGATCTGGGTGAGGCTGTGAATGTGGTGTATCTAGACTGGACCTGGGCAAGACTGTGGATGTGGTGTATGTAGACCAAACCTGGGTAAGGCTTTGGATGAGATGTATCTAGACTGGACCTGGGTAAGACTGTGGATGGGATCTATCTAGACTGGATCTGGGTAAGACTGTGGATGTGGTCTATGTAGACTGGACCTGGGTAAGACTGTGGATGTGGTGTATGTAGACTAAACCTGGGTAAGGCTTTGGATGTGATGTATCTAGACTGGACCTGGGTAAGGCTGTGGATGTGATGTATCTAGACTGGACCTGGGTAAGGCTGTGGATGTGGTGTATCTAGACTGGACCTGGGTAAGGCTGTGGATGCGGTGTATCTACAAACCACATAAAAGGCCATACTTACTAAGTGGGTGGGTGAAAACCCGTTCCCAGCAGGACGCAGACAGGTTAAAAAATGCTGCATTAAATAGTGATAGCCACTCCCACTAGTCTTGAGGGGAGTGGCAAACTAAGTGCTCACAAGTGTGCAATAAATGAGTGTCAGTGTTAGTGTAGTGCTAGGGTGTGAATGTATGATAAAAAAGAAATGTGTATGTATGGAAGTGTCAGAACTGTGTAATAATGTAATAAAAAGTAAATGTGTGATGAATAGGGGTCAGTGCTTTGAATAGTACATGGGGTGTTGTTTTTAAATGTGGTGTATCTAGACTGGACCTGGGTAAGGCTGTGGATGTGGTGTAGGTGTATCTAGACTGGACCTGTGTAAGGCTGTAAATATGGTGTATCTAGACTGGACCTGGGTAAGGCTTTGCATGTGATGTATCTAGACTGGACCTGGTTAAGACTGTGGATGTGGTCTATCTAGACTGGATCTGGGTAAGACTGTGGAAGTGGTCTATGTAGACTGGACCTGGGTAAGGCTGCCGATGTGGTGTATCTAGACTGGACCTTGGTAAGGCTGTGAATGGAGGGTATCTGAACTGGACCTGGGTAGGGCAATGGATGTGATGTATCTATACTGTATCTGGGTAAGGCTGTGGATGTGGTGTATCTATTCTGGATCTGGGTGAGGCTGTGATATATCTATACTGGACCTGGGTAAGGCTGTGGATGTGATGTATCTAGACTTGACCTGGATAAGGCTGTGGATGTGGTGTATGTAGACTAAACCTGGGTAATGCTGTGGATGTGATGTATCTAGACTGGACCTGGGTAAGGCTGTGGATGTGGTCTATGTAGACTGGACCTGGGTAAGGCTGCGGATGTGGTGTATCTAGACTGGACCTGGGTAAGGCTGTGGATGTGGTGTATCTACAAACCACATAAAAGGCCATACTTACTAAGTGGGTGGGTGAAAACCCGTTCCCAGCAGGATGCAGACAGGTCAAAAAATGCTGCATTAAATAGTGATAGCCACTCCCACTAGTCTTGAGGGGAGTGGCAAACTAAGTGCTCACAAGTGTGCAATAAATGAGTGTCAGTGTTCGTGTAGTGCTAGGGTGTGAATGTATGATAAAAAAGAAATGTGTATGTATGGAAGTGTCAGAACTGTGTAATAATGTAATAAAAAGTAAATGTGTGATGAATAGGGGTCAGTGCTGTGAATAGTACATGGGGTGTCAGTACTATGTGTAATGCAGCATTTTTTGACCTGTCTGCGTCCTGCTGGGAATGGGTTTTCACCCACCCACTTAGTAAGCATGGCCTTTCTTGTGGTTTTGAAGTTATCTATGTCCCATTTTTTCTGCTGTTGTTTTTAAATGTGGTGTATCTAGACTGGACCTGGGTAAGGCTGTGGATGTGGTGTAGGTGTATCTAGACTGGACCTGCGTAAGGCTGTGAATGTGGTGTAGGTGTATCTAGACTGGACCTGTGTAAGGCTGTGAATGTGGTGTATCTAGACTGGACCTGTGTAAGGCTGTAAATATGGTGTATCTAGACTGGACCTGGTTAAGACTGTGGTTGTGATCTATCTAGACTGGATTTGGATAAGACTGTGGATGTGGTCTATGTAGACTGGACCTGGGTAAGTCTGCGGATGTGATGTATCTAGAGTGGACCTGGGTAAGGCTGTGAAAGGAGGGTATCTGAACTGGACCTGGGTAGGGCAATGGATGTGATGTATCTATACTGGACCTGGGTAAGGCTGTGGATGTGGTGTATCTATACTGGAACTGGGTAAGGCTGTGGATGTGGTGTATCTATACTGGAACTGGGTAAGGCTGTGGATGTGGTGTATCTATACTGGATCTGGGTGAGGCTGTGATATATCTATACTGGACCTGGGTAAGGCTGTGGATGTGATGTATCTAGACTTGACCTGGATAAGGCTGTGGATGTGATGTATCTAGACTGGACCTGGGTAAAGCTCTGGATGTGATGTATCTAGACTGGACCTGGGTAAGGCTGTGAATGTGGTGTATGTAGACTGGACCTGGGTAAGGCTGTGGATGTGATGTATCTAGACTGGACCTAGATAAGGCTGTGAATGTAGTGTATGTAGACTGGACCTGGATAAGGCTGTGAATGTAGTGTATGTAGACTGGACCTGGGTAAGGCTGCGGATGTGGTGTATCTACAAAACCACATAAAAGGCCATACTTACTAAGTGGGTGGGTGAAAACCCGTTCCCAGCAGGACGCAGACAGGTCAAAAAATGCTGCATTAAATAGTGATAGCCACTCCCACTAGTCTTGAGGGGAGTGGCAAACTAAGTGCTCACAAGTGTGCAATAAATGAGTGTCAGTGTTCGTGTAGTGCTAGGGTGTGAATGTATGATAAAAAAGAAATGTGTATGTATGGAAGTGTCAGAACTGTGTAATAATGTAATAAAAAGTAAATGTGTGATGAATAGGGGTCAGTGCTGTGAATAGTACATGGGGTGTCAGTACTATGTGTAATACAGCATTCTTTGACCTGTCTGCGTCCTGCTGGGAATGGGTTTTCACCCACCCACTTAGTAAGCATGGCCTTTCTTGTGGTTTTGAAGTTATCTATGTCCCATTTTTTCTGCTGTTGTTTTTAAATGTGGTGTATCTAGACTGGATCTGGGTAAGGCTGTGGATGTGGTGTAGGTGTATCTAGACTGGACCTGGGTAAGGCTGTGGATGTGGTGTAGGTGTATCTAGACTGGACCTGTGTAAGGCTGTCAATGTGGTGTAGGTGTATCTAGACTGGACCTGTGTAAGGCTGTAAATATGGTGTATCTAGACTGGACCTGGTTAAGACTGTGGTTGTGATCTATCTAGACTGGATTTGGATAAGACTGTGGATGTGGTCTATGTAGACTGGACCTGGGTAAGTCTGCGGATGTGATGTATCTAGACTGGACCTGGGTAAGGCTGTGGATGTGGTGTATCTATACTGGAACTGGGT
The DNA here is from genome assembly GCF_050947455.1 of Rhinoderma darwinii. Taxonomy (NCBI): domain Eukaryota; kingdom Metazoa; phylum Chordata; class Amphibia; order Anura; family Rhinodermatidae; genus Rhinoderma; species Rhinoderma darwinii. Next base: position 19,561,932 of record NC_134691.1, read on the forward strand.
AAGGCTGTGGATGTGGTGTATCTATACTGGAACTGGGTAAGGCTGTGGATGTGGTGTATCTATACTGGATCTGGGTGAGGCTGTGATATATCTATACTGGACCTGGGTAAGGCTGTGGATGTGATATATCTAGACTCGACCTGGGTAAGGCTGTGAATGTGATATATCTAGACTCGACCTGGGTAAGGCTGTGAATGTGATGTATCTAGACTGGACCTTGGTAAAGCTCTGGATGTGATGTATCTAGACTGTACCTGGGTAAGGCTGTGAATGTGGTGTATGTAGACTGGACCTAGGTAAGGCTTTGGATGTGGTGTATCTAGACTGGACCTGGGTAAGGCTGTGGATGTGATGTATCTAGACTGGACCTGGGAAAGGCTGTGGATGTGGTGTGTCTAGACTGGACCTGTGTAAGGCTGTGGATGTGGTGTTTGTAGACTGGACCTAGGTAAGGCTTTGGATGTGATGTATCTAGACTGGACCTGGGTAAGGCTGTGGATGTGGTGTGTCTAGACTGGACCTGTGTAAGGCTATGGATGTGGTGTATGTAGACTGGACCTAGGTAAGGCTGTGGATGTGATGTATCTAGACTGGACCTGGTAAAGGCTGTGGATGTGGTGTATGTATACTGGACCTAGGTAAGGCTGCGGATGTGATGTATCTAGACTGGACCTGGGTAAGGCTTTGGATGTGATGTATCTAGACTGGACCTGGATAAGGCTGTGAATGTAGTGTATGTAGACTGGACCTGGGTAAGGCTGTGAATGTGGTGTATCTAGACTGGACCTGGGTGAGGCTGTGAATGTGGTGTATCTAGACTGGACCTGGGTGAGGCTGTGAATGTGGTGTATCTAGACTTTGCAAAAACATTTGCTACTCTGCCACATAAAAGGTTGGTGTATAAAATGAGAATGCTGGGGCTGGAGAAAATATATGCAATTGGGTTAACAACTGGCACAGTGATAGAAAACAGAGGGTGGTTATTTGTACAAACTTATATTGGGTCACAGTCAGGGCAGTCTTAGGCCAAAGAGGGGGACACAGGACACCATAGAAGGGGACACAGGACAGAAGAGGAGGGGGACAGAGGACACCATAGAAGGGGACACAGGAGAGGAAGTGACACAGAAGAGGAGAGAAGGGGGACAGAGGGGAAGGACACAGGAGAGGAACACAGGCAGGAAGTGGACACAGGAGAGGAGGAAACACAGAACCGGAGCGGGACACTGTAAAGGGAAGTGTTTTATACATTTATATCTATATACATGTGAGTGTAGATATATATAGATTTGTCCCTCCAGAAAGGTGTATACCCATTCACCTACTAGATAATGGTATTCCATGAGGCCCAGGCCCCTCCCTTTCACGTGCATGAGCCTGTGAGGTCACACAGGTGTGCACGGGGATGTTTAAAAGGACAAACGTTCCCAAAAGCTCACTCTCTCTTGTTCCTGCTCCCCAACTCCACTAAGGGTCTCCTCTTCCCTCCTGGCCTGCTCATGGCCCTTGCTGAGAGACCACACCAACTTGTACCACATGGACTGCTAAGTATCCACGTGTAGCAGCAGCTACACGTTATGTTCTCCCCCTCCTTACTTTAACCCTTTCCTAAGTTAACCCTTTACCCTTGCTATTATACAGAAATAGTGAGCTTGTATTGGATTGTAACTTAACTGTATTCATGTGTATGTTTAGGTATGTGGGTGGAGGCATAACATAGGATACCGTGTTTATACTGTACTACGTATAGTGTGAGTATACTCAGTATATATTAACGTGTTATGTGTATTCGGGTATACTGATACTATACTGTGATCAGTTACTGTGTTCTGTGTTTAGTTTGGTGTATTTTATATGCAAGTGTGATTATTGTTAGTAATAAATATTACCCTTTATTTACTATACAATTGTATTTATTGTACGGTCTTATTCCGTAGAAGCAAAGCAAAGCAAGTAGACGTTAGTATAAGGAAAAGGTAGGGGAACTAGGCATAACCCTAGTGACCCTGATTATAAAGGGGGTAGTAATAGTGGGCGACCAAGTAGGTGAAACCCAGCTATTATACCAGCCCTTGTACACACGTGAGTGTGTAGTAAGTAAGTGAGTATATATATATTATTATATTTATAGTTATATGTATATAGCCCTTTTACAGACACCATAGAAGGAGACACAGGACAGAAGAAGAGGGGAACACAGGAGAGGAAGTGACACGGAAGAGGAGAGAAGGGGAAAGAGAAGGACACAGGAGAGGAACATAGGCAGGAAGTGGACACAGGAGAGGAGGAAAACACAGAACCGGAGCGGACACAGGAGAGGAGAGAACTAGAAACGTAGCTTCCTCTTCTTGTCCTGACGGTTTCTTTGATCTCTGCAGACGCGGAAGCTGTGCCCCTCCCCCTCACGACTGCCTCTTTTTAATGATATCAAAGGAGAGGGAGAGAAAATAGCGCTGATAAAAGGTGTTTTAGTGCACAGGCTGGAGGATGGAGAGGGTATTTGGTCGGGGGTAGGAGCTGCAGAGACAGTAATGTGTAGAGGCCCTGGAAGTCTGCTGATTGGCAGTAACAGCGCCCCCTGTACTCAGGAAGGGTGATGGCTGCCCATAAGGCCGTCCCTGGTCACAGTTACCAGCGGGATTCTATACGGGTCAGTATTGGACTACCTTCTTTTTAGCGTGTTTATTTAGGGTCAATGCACACGATGCATATTACGTGCGGTTTTGCCGTGTATATTTTCGTGCGGAAAAACTGCAGCGTAATACAGTACCAGCATAGACAATGAGATTCCAGGGAATCTCATGTCCACGCTGCAGTATTTTTCGGGACTTAAATTTTCAGGACATATTTTCGAAACTGCGGCATGTCAATTTATCCTGCGATTCCGCATGCGAATTCTATCCTTGTAATTCTATAGAAATATACGCAGCAAAACCCGTAGCATGAAAACTCGAAGCATAAAAACCGCACCAAAAAAACGCATCAAAATCTCACCTTCAGGTGCAGTTTTTTTCCTGCAAATTTCATGCCGTTTCCTGCGGTTTTGCTGTGTAATTTCCACAGCAAAATACGCAACGTGTGCATGTAGCCTCAGGATGATTCTAAGCTCTGAAAAGTGATCAACACAGAGGAGGATAATATAATATTACTCCGTAGCAGATTGCAGCATTTTAAGATAATAAAACTCTGGGCAAAACTGCCACTGAAGAAGATTTGTGGATATTGGTGGACAATTTAATGGGTGAAAAGGAGGGCGATCAAGGTAATTAAAGGAATTCCGTTTAGAAAAAGGACGGCTTAGGGGCGATCTAATTACAATAAACAAATATATGAAGGGACAGTACAGAGATCTTTCTAATGATCTCTTTACACCCAGGCCTGTAACAAGGACAAGGGGCATCCTCTAGGTCTAGAGGAAAGAAGGTTTCACCACAATCATAGACAAGGATTCTTTACGGTAAGAGCAGTGAGACTATGGAATTCTCTGCCACAGGATATTGTGATGGTTGATTCTTTGAACAAGTTCAAGAAGGGCCTGGACGTCTTTCTTAAAAAATATAATATTACAGGTTATGAGTCCCAGATTCTGGAGATGGGACGTTGATCCTGGGATTTACTCTGATTGCCATATTTAGCGTCAGGGAGAAATTTCCCCCCAAATGAAGCAATTGGCATCAACCTCATGAGGTTTTTTGTCTTCCTCTGGATCAACACGGTAGGATTATAGATTGGACTTGATCAACTTGTATCTTTTTTCAACCTTATGAACTATGTATCAAACGAATGCGAAATATTTGGGCGGAATGATGATTTATTAGTGAAACTAGATGTAACGTGATGACAGCGGTTCCAGCTGGATAAGGAAACTTCTCCCTAATCTTTCTGAGCGCACAGGACCGAACTTGACTTTATTATGCAAACTCTGTAAAAGCCTGATAGGCCGGTATCGATGATAATATCTGTTGGAGAAAACGAAAATATAAGTCATTCTGAACAAAACAATGAAAATTAAAGATTTTATGATAATTTGGAAAACTAAAGCCTTGATTCTGATTTATGGAGAATAAATAAGTGTCAGAATGTATAATATAGATCCCTATAGCATGCAGTTACATATGTCACCCACTGACCCCCATTGTAGAAAAATAATTTTTTCAGTATCCCTTTGTATCAAAAACATGATCAACTACGTATTCCACTACAGTACAAAAAGGAATGACAACATATACGTAGTCTCCGAATATATGACGAAAGGCATACATTGAACCCGTGATAGGCCATGGACACGTTTGACATATACGTCGGTGGCATTTCCTGGCATATATATAAAAAGCGTGGTGTGAATATACTATAACTATGTATAGTAGAATTAAAGGATATTGAGGATTGAGGTTGAAGTTGATATCAGACGATCACACAGAAATGATAGAATTATATCCAGAATAGAAATTTCCCAAAATTAGTTTCAGGTCCGCTTCAATCAAACAGGCCGTTTGATTCCGTCTAAATAAATTTTGCTGCAAATTGCAAGTGCCCCGATTGCCCTGAAAACTCGTGTTTGACTCTTTGATGTCTTCTAGGACGGTTTCCAAACCTGTAGTATTTTCTGGTTTGGCATTTTATATAATTGGCTGTGCTAGATGGAGGGATAACCGCAGTGCATTTTGGGAAGGCTGTCTGCAAGTCATTATGGGGAAGCCTAAGTCATGTGATCCTTATTCTAGGTTGTAAAATGGTGGCCGGCACTCGGCGGCGAAGCGTCATTTTGATGCGATTTATGCACTGTGAACCTCAAAAGTTTCAGATTTTGGTCAATCTGAAAGTTTTGGCAAATTCGGACCGCATTAAATTCATGTATAATCCATTCGCCCCAGTGGCATAACTACCACCACTGCAGCATGAGTGTGCCCGTGCCACCCGCCGTAACGGCCCTCCCATGCCCGGCTGCATCAATGGTAGCGACACCACATTCAATAGTATCTGCGTCCTTAGGAAGCAGATACTATTGAACACTATAGCAGAGCAGGGAGGTATCTCCCTGCTCTGCCATTTACTAGGCTACATGAAGTACGGCCTGCAGCCTATTAGGCGCAGGGACAGGATCCCTGCGCAAGCTGGCGTGATGACATCACTGGATCACGCCGGCCTACACAAGGACCCTGTCAGGGTTGTGGAGTAGCTCCGTTTATCGCGGGAATGGGCCTTAGGTGAGTACAATTTTTTTGTTTTATTTGTTTGGGAGCACTGTCTACAAGGGGGATGTTAAGGGCTGTAAGGCAGAATCTAGAGGAGGGGCTGCATGGTACAATCTACAGGGGGGCTGTATGGCATAATCACAGGGGAGCTGTATGGCACTATCTACAGGGGGCTGTATGGCAATATATAAAGGGGGGCTGTATGGCACTATATACAGGGGGCTGTATGGCACTATATACAGGGGGACTGTATGGCACTATATACAGGGGGCTGTATGGCATAATCACAGGGGGGCTGTATGGCACTATCTACAGGGGGTTGTATGGCACTATCTACAGGGGGGCTCTATGGTGCCATCTACAGGGGGGCTGTATGGCACTATCTACAGGGGGGCTGTATGGCACTATCTACAGGGGGGCTGTATGGCACTATCTACAGGGGGGCTGTATGGCATTATCTACAGCGGGGGCTGTATGGCACTATCTACAGGAGGGACTGTATGGCATTATCTACAGGGGGGCACTAACTACAGGGGGGCTGTATGGCATTATCTACAGTAGGGACTGTATGGCATTATCTACAAGGGGTGCTGTGTGTGGCACCCAGGGGAGGGGAGGTGGGGCCCAGTCAAAAGTTTTCTATGGGGCCCAGTCTTTCCTACTTACGCCCCTGATTCGCTCATCTATAATCCAGAACTAGTAATATCTCTAAAGGTCTATATGGTCCATCACTCTTTTTGGCGCACGCAACAGCAATGATGTCCTAAGATAATATCACAGAATAATGTAATGATTTTATCTATGTTCATAGACAGCGGTCCGAAAATTGTAAACATTTACTGTTTTTTCTTTTACCAATTTGCTTCTGACATTTCTTTTTTCGTTAGAAGCGTCCCTAGGTGATTGTAAAGGATCTGCCAGACACAGCTTCTGTGTCGACGCCCGTGGTTAGTCAGTCTGCACCTGCTCCTAAATCTGATAGAGTGACTCCTTCTTCTACCACTCAGGCTGGGAGGCTGAGGAGTGGGAGAGCCTATCACAGCCTGGCCAGACGGAGCTAGCTCCCGCTCTCTGTCTATTTATACCTTAATTTCCTGCTTCTCCTTTGCCTGTGATTCTGTTTGTTTCCTGGCTCTGCTGCTGCTGCTTGAACTATTTGTCCTCTGCTTCATATTGACCCTGGCTTGACTGACTACTCTCTTGCTCTGCGTTTGGTACCTCGTACACTCCTGGCTTGACTCGGCTCGTTCACTACTCTTATAGCTCCCGGTGTTGCCGTGGGCATCTGCCCCTTTTCCCTTTGCTTCTTTCTACCCTTGTCTGTCTGTCTGTCGTGCACATAGTGAGAGTAGGGACCGTCGCCCAGTTGTACGCCGTCGCCTAGGACGGGCCATTGCAAGTAGGCAGGGACTGAGTGGCGGGTAGATTAGGGCTCACCTGTCTGTCTCCCCACCCCGTCATTACAGTGATGAGCTTATCACAGAGAGGCCGGCTGCTGGGATTTTGAGCGATCAGTCATGGTCTGTAAGGTAACCTGAAGGTGTTTAATCCCCCTGCATCACCACCACCGGAGAAGTAATGTATGGCATTACACAGTGCCCATTGAAATCAATGGGCCACCAATATAATGCAAGGACATGTCCGGTCCTCCAGAGTGAAAATACTCTTTGTAGTTGTTCTCCACTCTAGCTAAAAAATGAGGATTCAAAATAGAGGATCCCACTCAATGAAACCAAAACTCAAAAATGGTTTTTTTAAACAAAATAACCCTTTTTTAAAAATAACTTTTTTTCTGCGGCAATGGAAACAGTCAGGGAAATTCCCAAAAGTTGTAAATCTCATCTCTCTCCTATTTGCTGTGAAGATAAAACGTTGATAGTACGAAATGATGAAGACAATTAAAAAATAAACTCCCCTCCCCCACATTGATAAATAACAGAGAACAGGAAATGAGATCTACAAATAAAATAGTATTACCATTTCTATGATGGTTGTCGGCAAACTACTGAAAATAAAGTCTTCACCTGGGTCCTCTGTGCGCCGCATGTTAATACAAAGATGTTGTAAATCCTTGACACAGTGTTGGCAATAGGCAATCCCATAATATCAATCTATTCAAAAACGTTAGGTTTCCAGGATATAATCCGTTATATTACCGCTGCATGTTCTCTCCTGCGCCATTTTTCCATAATCCATCACGTGTTTTAAAGTGGATCCGTGATCTCATCTATTCCCTCCATATCAGGGAATTCATCCGTTCCTTGAAACCACTCTATGATATAACTGAGAGGATCGATAAGGCTGGCGTCAAGAAGAAAGACAGCCGTCCAATATCCAAGGAAAACAAAGAGCTTGGTCCATAAGCCGTCATAGGGTGGTCCAAAATGATAGGACTCCAGATTCTGCAACAAATAAGGAAACGGTTATTAAAGTGTTATTGACCTTATACAAGTGAATGAATCTTATATTTATATTACAATAAAAAAAACAGAAGTATTAAAAAAGGTTATAGGAGGATACTTCAGCCCTTCCCTCTATATTACTGTGTGCTTGATTGACAACAGATTTCCCAGGCAGCAGAGGTGGGGGGAGGGGTGAGTGGGCACATAGGAGATTGTGCCCACTAATAACAATCAGGGGCGGACAGAGACACCAAGGCTTTTATGTAACAGCTAGAAAGATCTTCAGGGGCGCAGCTATAGTGGGATGCGGAGGTAGCAGTGGCACCAAGGACCATGGAACCTGGTTCCCTAAAGGGCTCTCTGGCCCATACATAGACACCAGAATGGCACATGGGAGAGTCAGGGCCCTGATAGAGGTTTTTCTTTATGTACCAGGAGCTTCAAGTTAAGGCTCTGAAGTTCTTGGATGGTGCGCCAATTTATTTTGTGGTTTGTAATACAACAATAATTATGCCATAAAGTAGGCAGTGGGAGCACTGGTCAGGCCCTCTGTTTACTGGTCCATTGTGCAGCTGCCTAAAAGGTACACTGTCATGTCCGTGGCTGTGGTCCGTCAGGTTCACTCTTCCCCTGACGGCCGCAGCCATGTGTCGGCAAGCGATGGCCCCAGTCTCCTCCTCTCACTTCCACTCACCTCGGCGAGGTCCCGTAGGGTGCGCGCGCATGCTCTTGCCCGCTCTTAAAGGGGCAGCGTGCGCACCAGACTTTAATATTTTAATCAGCCCATGAGTGCTCTGGACTATAAGAGACGCCCAGCCCATTGCTTCTATGCCTGAGCGTTGTTTGTCGTATCCTAGTTTGTCTTGCAAATGGTCTCCCAGTGTTTTCCTGTACCAGTGTTCCCTGTTCCTGCATCCCGTGCTATCCTGTTCTAGTGCCCTGCTGTGCTGTTGCCGTGCTGTACCTACGCCTGTCCTACTTCTCCACGCCTGACGTCTACCCGCTGCCTAGTCCCAGCCGAGCCTGCCTTGCTACTGTCTAAGCTGCCCACAGGTACCTTATACGAACTGTGAACTGCACCCTGTTGGCCAATCGCTAAGGCAGTACGCCCCAGTGGGTCCACGAACCCAACGTGACATTCAGTATGTCCTATAGAGCCCCTATACAGCTGCACATATGGCAACAAGACAAGTACATTAGAGTCTCTAGTTTGAGAAATAGACGCCTCACAGGTCCTCAACTGGCAGCTTCATTAAATAGTACCCGCAAAACGCCAGTGTCAACGTCTACAGTGAAGAGGCGACTCCGGGATGCTGGCCTTCAGGGCAGAGTGGCAAAGAAAAAGCCATATCTGAGACTGGCTAATAAAATGAAAAGATTAATATGGGCAAAAGCACACAGACATTGGACAGAGGAAGATTGGAAAAAAGTGTTATGGACAGACAAATCGAAGTTTGAGGTGTTTGGATCACAAAGAAGAACATTTGTGAGACGCAGAACAACTGAAAAGATGCTGGAAGAGTGCCTGACGCCACCTGTCAAGCATGGTGGAGGTAATGTGATGGTCTGGGGTTGCTTTGGTGCTGGTAAAGTGGGAGATTTGTACAAGGTAAAAGGGATTTTGAATAAGGAAGGCTATCACTCCATTTTGCAACGCCATGCCATACCCCGTGGACAGCGCTTGATTGGAGCCAATTTCATCCTACAACAGGAGAATGACCCAAAGCACACCTCCAAATGATGCAAGAACTATTTAGGGAAGAAGCAGGCAGCTGGTATTCTATCTGTAATGGAATGGCCAGCGCAGTCACCAGATCTCAACCCCATAGAGCTGTTGTGGGAGCAGCTTGACCGTATGGTACGCAAGAAGTGCCCATCAAGCCAATCCAACTTGTGGGAGGGCCTTCTGGAAGCATGGGGTGAAATTTCTCCCGACTACCTCAGCCAATTAACAGCTAGAATGCCAAAGGTCTGCAATGCTGTAATTGCTGCAAATGGAGCATTCCAAGACCAAAGCAAAGTCTGAAGGAGAAAATTATTATTTCAAATAAAAATCATTATTTCTAACCTTGTAAATGTCTTGACTAGATTTTCTAGTCATTTTATAACTCATTTGATAAATATAAGTGTGAGTTTTCATGGAAAACACAAAATTGTCTGGGTGACCCCAAACTTTTGAACGGTAGTGTATATACATACATACACTATATATACACATATACATGCACTATATATACACGCACTATATGTATACACATACATACACTATATGTACACATACATACAGTATATATACATACATACATACATACATACATAATATATATACACACACACACATTATATATACACAGAGATACACTACATATACATACATACACACAACACACACACACACACACACACACACACACACACACACACACACACACACACACTATATATAGATGCATATACTATATATACATACATACACACACTATATGTACATACACACACTATATATACACACACACACACACACACACACACACTATATATAGATGCATACACTATATATACATACATACATACACACACTATATATACACACACTATATATACATACACTATATACACATACACACACTATATATACATATATACACACACTATATATACATACATATACACACACTAAATATACATACATATACACATCACAGACACACGAATATGCACAATATACACATATAAAGTACACATTGTAAACACACATGCACTAACCTTTTATGCAGGATATTTGTGAGGGCATTCAGCAGCTTTGATGGCCCGACACAGTGCCGTAGACAGTCTCCCCTCCGTAACGTCCCGACTAGTAACTGCAGCAGCAGGTGCAGGAGGAGAGGTGTGTAAAGCAGAGAAGGGGGGTTGGAGGGGAAGCTTCTAAAGCAGCACAGTGAGAGATCGCAGCACAGACCACGGCTGCTAATAGCTGGGAGTCGGGCAGAAACTCACTTCGCCTAGCGACGCCACCGGGCATTACGGGGTCCGTGCAGTCATGTGCGGTTCGGGCAGCCATGGGCCCCCTGGGAGCCTTGGGCCCCGGGTGGCCACCCGAACCGCCCTAATGATGGTCCTTCACTAGTTGCAGAGGGGCGTGGCTGGCACCAGGGGAGATCCGGGGCAGGGCGGGACATTGCTCAGACCGCCGGGACGGTTGGGAGGTATGCTTGCTGCACACCAGACCCACATCAATAATACCTGATGAGAGAAGACCAGAAGAACCGCAGTCGTAGACGGAACATCAGAATTCGGGGTCTTTCCGAACTGACTACAGGAGACACTTTGCAACAGGTGACTATTCAAATTTTTGCTGATCTGGTGGGCCAAGAGGGAGCTTCCAAAATGGTGATAGAGAGAGTGCACAGGGCACTCAGACCGAAACTTGCCTTTCATGAACCACCGAGAGATGTGATTTGCGGATTATTGAGTTTCGTGGACACCTCATGCTTATTGAAAGCTGCAAGAGAACAAGTGGACTTTCAATATGAAGGTACAAAAATATTATTTTTTCATGACCTAGCTCCAAGTACCCTTGCAAAACGAAGAATTTTGAAGCCCATAACGGACACCCTCCGGGGTAAGAAGCTGCCGGTGAGATGGTTGTTCCCGTTTGGTTTGGCAACTGTAAAAGATGGACTTCAAATTACCATTCGCTCTCAAGATGACCTCCCAAAATTTTGGGAAAAGACAGGTATAACACCTATGGAGGTACTGTCCTGGCTGCCTGCACAAATGGATCAAGATTTCCCGCTATTACCTTCACAGCAGGAGTGGAGGATGGCTCCTAGATTGAAGTCTCCGAGATACAAGAACTACCAAGCGACCAACTTGGGTACTTGAAGTGCCTGCCCTGAATGATAGGACTTTTTCTTATTTTCTGCAGCTTGCTGTGGGTTTGGAGGAATGCGTGAGTGATTATTGTTTGCTGTTACTTGGTCTATATGCAAATCCTCTTGTATTGTTTTTATCTTGCTTCCTCCACTCACCCCTTTTTTCTTAAAAGTTTATTTTTTGCCTTTTCTCCTTGTGACCTGAGAATGTGCATACGATGTTGCTTCTGTGTACTATCCTTTGATGGCTTATGTTCACTCTGGCAATGATATTGGAGATTCTCCTTATTGCTGCCTTATCTGTTAATTTAGATGATACTGTTTCTGGGGGTTGACTCCTTTCTTAATGGCGCTGTGCCCCCCCCCCCCCCTCCCTTGCTCTATTCTGTTTCTAATAAGGAGACATCATTTCGGGCCTTAGGGTTTACCTGCCGATATGTGGATCTCAGATTGTGTTTGGATCTCGGTATTGTAACCCTTGTAAGTTCATTTCTATAGAGCTCAAATGGCCTAGGTGATGTGCTTACAAATATCCGTGTATATAGTTGATGTTTTTATGTTTGTACTGTGATTGTTCTTGGGCAGCACTGCGTCTGTCTCACTGTAGGATCGATTGATGGCTTCATGTAAAGTCTTAACATTTAATGTCAAAGGGCTGAATATTCCGCAAAAACGAAGTCAAGTGTTCAATATGATGAGAAGAGAGAATGCTGACTTGGTCTTCTTACAGGAGACACAGTTTAAAACTAGTAGGATCCCCTCGCTACATACCAAGCCTTATGATAAGTGGTTCCCCTGCACATATCACGCAGCGTCAAGAGGCGTTTCTATAGCAATACGGAATACTATACCTTTTGTTCTTGAAGCCTCACAAATTGACCCACTTGGTAGATATATATTTCGCAAAGGTACTTTTTCAAATATGAAAGTTACACTAGTGAATCTTTATGCACCGAACGTGGGACAGGCGCAGTGGTTGGTAAAGGTATTACAGCTTCTTTAACCTTTCTTTGAGGGCTTGGTGGTGGTAGGAGGCAATTTCAACTTGGCATTGGGTCCGGGTTTGGACTCCTCTTCCAAAGCATCTCATATTGCACATAAGACCCTTAGACGCCTTAAAGTTCTGTTAACTAAAATGCAGTTGATAGATGTGTGGAGACTTCATAACCCGTCCATGAGGGATTATTCTTTCTATTCTAATACACATGATTCGTATCAACGCTTAGATTACTTATTTATGTCTAAGAAGTGCCTGCCCCAGGTTTGTTCCTCTTCGATAGGGAACATTACAATTTCGGACCATGCTCTGTTCTCTGTTAAGTTCATCTTAAAAGAGCTACCTGTTAGAGGATGGAACTGGAGACTTAACGATACCCTACTCGAAAAATCTAAAGATGTACACAAGTTAGAGGGTAAATTGAAGGAGTTTTTTACATTTAATGACGACCCTCTTATTTTGCAACCTATCCTTTGGGAGACACACAAAGCCTTTGTAAGGGGGGATCTTATTGCTTGGGGTCTAGGGCAAAGAAACAGAGGTCGCAACTTATAAATGCTGTGTTAGGCCAAATATCTTCCCTAGAAAACGTACATAAAAGATCGCAGTTGGACTCCGTTCAGATAGAACTACAAAATCTCAGCCAGAAACTCAAAAACATCCTGAATGTACGTTCCGCTAAATCCCTTCAATTACTTAAATATAAAGCATATGCACACGGGGATAAAGGGAACAAGATGATGTCCAATCTTATTAAATAACAAAGAGGGAAAACATTTATTTCCTCTATAAAAGGTCAATTGGATCGGAAAACAACTGAGACTGATCAAATAGCTCAAGAATTGCGGACATACTATTCAGAGTTGTACAACCTTAAAAAAGAGCCTGCTCAGTCTACTCAGGTTTCGCATGTTGAAGCCATACGAAAATATTTCAATTCCATTGATGCTCCTTCCTTGACAGAAGAGGAACAATCTTCTTTGGTGGCCCCGTTTACTTCAGAGGAACTAGAAAAATGTTGATGTCCATACCGAACGGGAGGAGCCCTGGTCCTGATGGGCTCCCTATTATTTATTATAAAAAATGTAAACAAACCCTGTTACCATACTTTCTTTCCGTCTGCAATGACATTTTGTAAGGTTCACATTTCACTGCCCAAACATTAGCAGCCAACATCACGATAATTCCTAAGGAGGGGAAGGATCTGGGAAGGTGTAGCAGTTACAGGCCTATTTCCCTATTAAATTCAGATTTAAAATGGTGGGCAAAAATGTTATCAACACGCATTAATTATTTTCTCCCCAAATTGGTAGGAGCAGAACAAGTGGGATTTGTCCCAGTGAGAGAGGGAAAGTTTAATACTACAAGAACCATTCATGCCATGTATTTTGTGAAACAACATAAGACACCTCTGATACTACTTGGTACGGATGCAGAAAAAGCTTTTGAACGCATTGATTGGACATTCTTAAAAGCTGTTCTCAATAAATTTGGTTTCCCACAACAATTCATAGATGCAATTTTTTTCACTATACACGATTCCCACAGCAAAAGTGAATGGCACCTTTTCAGATTCCTTCCCTATCCGGAATGGTACACGTCAGGGACAGTGGCGGATTAAGTAGACTATAGGCCCTGGGCTGTTACCCAAACATGGGCCCCCCTTCTCCCCCGCCGAGCCGTAACACTACCTTTTTGTGCAAGCATTAACAAATGGGTGTTACGATTCCCCTTGTCAAAGGGCTGTGTCCCTACTTACTGACAGTCTCCAATTATCGCTGACAGTATCACACTGTGCAGGGACACATCCTCCTAACAAGGGGAACACACATTTGTCTATCAGTCCTGGACTGCACAAAGACTTTTAGTGAAACACAAGGATTTCCTCTGATAAACATATCAGGAGAGGTGACAGATTCTCTATAAATCTAGTGACTCACAGGTGACGACTTCTCAGATTCTGGTAACTTTTTTCCTCTTTTCTTCTCCATCCGGTCCAGACTTCATGACGACTTCTCCCGGCCATGACCCATTTCTGCAGAATTTGTCACTTAGATGTCCTCTGTTGCTCACTTTTCCAACATTTCTACACATATAAACGAAAACAAAATGATCATAGTGCCATACACTGTGCCTCTAAATATAATCGCACCATACACTGCACCCCGGAATATAATTGTGTCAAACACTGTATAGTAAAGCACCACGTGCACAAACGCCCCTGTATATAGCGTCACACACACATCCCCCTGTATATGACGTCACACACACATCCCCCTGTACATAGCGTCACACACATCCCCCTGTATATAGCGTCACACACACACATCCCCCTGTATATAGCATCACACACACACACATCCCCCTGTATATAGCGTCACACACACATCCCCCTGTATATAGCGTCACACACACAGCCCCCTGTATATAGCGTCTCACACACACACATCCCCCCGTATATAGCGTCACACACACACATCCCCCTGTATATAGCGTCACACACACATCCCCCTGTATATAGCGTCACACACACAGCCCCCTGTATATAGCGTCTCACACACACACATCCCCCCGTATATAGCGTCACACACACACATCCCCCCGTATATAGCGTCACACACACATCCCCCCATATATATCGTCACTGTAAAGGATCTGCCAGGCACAGCTTCGGGGTTAACTCCCATAATTAATCAGTGAGCACCTGAATCTACATCCCTGAGACTGACTCCAGCTTCCACCACTCAGGCTGGCAGGCTTAGGAGTGGGAGAGCCTATCGCAACCTGGCCAGACTCGGCTAGCTCCCGCCCTCGGTCTATTTAAGCCTGCCCTTCCTGTCCCTCGGTGCTTGTGATTCTTTTCGTGTGGTTTCCTGGCCCAGCTACAGCTCCTTCTATTTTGATCCTGCTCCATACAGACCCTGGCTTACTGACTACTCTTCTGCTCTTCGTTTGGTACCTCGCACACTCCTGGCTTGACTCGGCTCGTTCACCACTCTGGTTGCTCACGGTGTTGCCGTGGGCAACTGCCCCTTTCCCTTGCTTGTATTCCCTTGTATGTTTGTCGTGCACTTACTGAGCGCAGGGACCGACGCCCAGTTGTACCCCGTCGCCTAGAGTGGGTCGTTGCAAGTAGGCCGGGACAGAGTGGCGGGTAGACTAGGGCTCACTTGTCCGTTTCCCTACCCCCCGTCATTACATAATCACAAGCCCATACCTAGTCTACCCTGGTCCCTGACACCACTATGGACCCCCATGAGACCCTGGCTCAGCAAATGCAGGGTCTCTCCTTACAGGTCCAGGCCCTGGCTCAGAGGGTCAACCAGCCTGATGCTACCTTGGTAGTTCCCCTCACCTCACCTCTTGAACCCCACCTCAAGTTGCCCGACCGGTTCTCAGGGGACCGGAGGGCTTTTCTCTCCTTTTGGGAGAGTTGTAGGCTTTACTTTCGTTTAAAGCCTCATTCCTCAGGTTCTGAGAGCCAGCGGGTGGGTATAATTATGTCCCGGCTCCAGGAAGGGCCCCAAGAGTGGGCCTTCTCCTTGGCTCCTGACGCCCCTGAACTTTCCTCCGTTGATTGTTTCTTTTCTGCTCTTGGACTTATTTATGACGAGACTGACAGGACTGCCTTTGCCGAGAGTCAGCTGGTGACCTTACGTCAGGGTAAGAGAACTGTTGAGGAGTATTGTTCTGACTTTAGGAAGTGGTGCGTAGCTTCTCGGTGGAATGACCCTGCCTTAAGGTGCCAGTTTAGGTTGGGTCTGTCGAATGCCCTGAAAGACCTGCTAGTTAGCTATCCCTCTTCTGACTCCCTAGACCAGGTTATGGCTTTAGCGGTACGACTTGACCGACGTCTCAGGGAATGACAACGTGAACGTTTATGTGTTTTCTCCTCCGACTCCCCCATGATGCCTCCCGAAGTTCCGTTGCTTCGTTCCTCCCCAAAAGACTCAGAGATACCTATGCAACTCGGGGCCTCCGTGTCCCCCCAACAACGTAGAGAATTCCGCAGGAAGAATGGTCTCTGCTTCTACTGTGGGGATGACAAGCATCAAGTGAACAACTGTCCGAAGCGTAAGAATGCAGCCAGAGAACTTCCGCGCCTAAGTGATCATCGGGGAGGTCACTTGGGCGCACAGGTATTTCCCGTAAATAGGAAACGTACTAAGATCTTGCTTCCCTTTCAGGTCTCTTTTGGTGGTAGGTCTGCTACTGGCAGTGCCTTCGTGGATTCAGGGTCCTCTACTAATATCATGTCTGTGGAATTTGCTATGTCTCTTGCTATGCCTCTGATTGATTTGCCTAAACCTGTCCCGGTAGTGGGTATCGACTCCACTCCTCTTACTAATGGTTATTTTACACAGCATACCCCTGTTTTTGAACTCCTTGTTGGCTCCATGCATTTGGAGCAGTGCTCTGTACTGTTGATGCAGGGATTATCGTACAATTTGGTTCTAGGCCTTCCCTGGTTGCAGTTGCATAATCCCACGTTTGACTGGAATACTGGGGAGCTAACCAAATGGGGTAATGAATGTTTTACGTCATGTTTTTTTGTTAATTCTATTTCTCCCCCTGAGGAGGCGAACACGCTACCCGAGTTTGTTCAGGACTTCGCTGATGTTTTCTCTAAGGAGGCCTCCGAAGTGTTACCTCCTCATAGAGAATACGATTGCGCTATCGAATTGGTACCAGGAGCTAAGCTTCCTAAGGGTAGGATATTTAATCTTTCTTGTCCCGAACGTGAAGCCATGAGAGAGTATATCCAGGAATGCCTGGCCAAGGGTTACATTCGTCCCTCTACTTCTCCGGTAGGTGCTGGCTTCTTCTTCGTAGGGAAGAAGGATGGTGGTCATAGGCCATGCATTGACTACCGTAGCCTGAATAAGGTCACGGTAAGGAACCAGTATCCCCTTCCTTCGATTCCTGATCTCTTCAATCAAGTTCAGGGGGCCCAATGGTTCTCTAAGTTTGATCTACGGGGGGCGCATAACCTTATCCGCATCAAAGAGGGGGATGAGTGGAAGACTGCGTTTAACACGCCCGAAGGCCATTTCGAATACCTCGTCATGCCCTTTGGGTTGTGTAATGCCCCTGCGGTCTTCCAGAATTTCATAAATGAGATTTTGAGAAATTACCTGGGGATATTTCTTGTAGTGTACCTTGATGACATACTGGTGTTTTCCAAGGACTGGTCCTCCCACATTGAGCATGTCAGGAAGGTGCTCCAGGTCCTTCGGGAAAACAAACTGTGTGTTTGGGGTACAGGAAATACCATTTTTGGGTCAAATCCTCACTCCTCATGAATTCCGCATGGACCCCGCCAAGGTTCAGGCTGTGGCGGAATGGGTCCAACCTGTCTCCCTGAAGGCGTTAGTGTTTTTTGGGGTTCGCTAATTATTACAGGAGATTTATTGCTAACTTCTCGGTCATCACTAAGCCTCTTACGGACCTCACTCGCAAAGGAGCTGATCTCCTCCACTGGCCTCCTGAGTGGCAGGTAGACTAGGGCTCACATGTCCGTTTCCCTACCCCCCGTCATTACAGTCACACACACATCCCCGCCGTATATATAGTCACACACACATCCCCCGTATATAGCGCCACACACACATTCCCCCGTATATAGCGCCACACACACATCCCCCCATATATAGCGCCACACACACACACACATCCCCCCGTATATAGCGCCACACACACATCCCCCCGTATATAGCGCCACACACACATCCCCCTGTATATAGCGCCACACACACATCCCCCTGTATATAGCGTCACACACACATCCCCCTGTATATAGCGTCACACACACACATCCCCCTGTATATAACGTCACACACACATCCCTCTGTATATAGCGTCACACACACATCCCCCTGTATATAGCGTCACACACACAGCCCCCTGTATATAGCGTCACACACACAGCCCCCTGTATATAGCGTCACACACACACAGCCCCCTGTATATAGCGTCACACACACTGCCCCCTGTATATGGCGTCACACACACATCCCGCTGTATATGGCGTCACACACACATCCCCCTGTATATGGCGTCACACACACATCCCCCTGTATATAGCGTCACACACACATCCCCCTGTATTTAGCGTCACACACACAGCCCCCTGTATATAGCGTCACACACACAGCCCCCTGTATATAGCGTCATACACACATCCCCCCGTATATAGCGTCACACACACATCCCCCCGTATATAACGTCACACACACATCCCCCCGTATATAGCGTCACACACACATCCCCCCGTATATAGCGTCACACACACATCCCCCCATATATAACATCACACACACATCCCCCCGTATATATCGTCACACACACATCCCCCCCGTATATATCGTGTCACACACACATCCCCCCCGTATATATCGTCACACACACATCCCCCCGTATATAGCGCCACACACACATCCCCCGTATATAGCGTCACACACACATCCCCCCGTATATAGCGTCACACACACATCCCCCCGTATATATCGTCACACACACATCCCCCCGTATATAGCACCACACACACATCCCCCTGTATATAGCGTCACACACACATCCCCCTGTATATAGCGTCACACACACATCCCCCTGTATATAGCATCACACACACATCCCCCTGTATATAGCATCACACACACATCCCCCTGTATATAGCATCACACACATCCCCCTGTATATAGCGTCACACACACACACACACACACACACAAACACACAGCCCCCTGTATATAGCAACACAAACACACACACACACACACCAGTGATGAAGGGAGGGAGTGAGTTATGGAGGAATGAAAGGAGGGATGAACAGATGGAGGGAGTGATGAAGGGATGGGGGTTTGGAAAAGCACTCACCAGCCTGGAGCTCTGTGTAAAAACTTGACTGGTGGGCGGGCCTTCTTCCCTGCAGCTATTCTGCTCCTTCACTGTGATAGACGGACCTGATTGGTGGGTGGGGGTCACATGGGCACGACGTCATCAAAGGTCCTTTAGCCTTCAATTCGGAGCACATTTATGTAGAGAGGTAACTTTCACTATCCTGGCTAAGCCCGCCCCGAATTGTTCTGCCTGCACCTTCTCTCTGCAGTGACAGTTAGCAGCGCAAGTGCGCTGCATAGTTTTTACGATTATGTGCAGTTCGGGCAGCAATGGGCCCCCTGAGTGCCTCGGGACCCGGGCGGCCGCCCGAACCGCCCATATGATGATCCGCCATTGGTCACAGATGCCCTTTATCTCCCACTCGGTTTATACTCGCAATGAAAACATTGCTACTGAAGATACGACAAACCCCCACTATGAAAGGCCTTAACTCCTTAATGACCGGGCATGTTTGTACCTTAATGACCAAGCCAGATTTGTCAAATCTGGTATGTGTGACTTTATCAGAGAATAACTCTGTGAAAGTTTTGAATATCCAAGTAATTCTGACATTGTTTTTTCGTCATATGTTGTACTTTATTTTAGTGGTAAAAGTAGACTGATACGATTTGCGGAAATTAATTAAAAAATAGAGAAATTGAAGAAATTTTGTAAAAATTATCATTTTTCCCTATTTTTAACTGCAATATTTCACATATGTACACACATACTGCACAATTTTTTTAATTAAATATATATTTCCATCTCTTTACTCTATTTTGGCAGCACTTTTGAAATTTTTTTTTATTTTTTGAGCAATTTGGAAGACTTACAAATTTAGTAATCATTTTATACATTTTGAAGTACATTTTGTTTTCCTGCACCAAGCCAGGTTTTCAGAGGCTCATAGGTGTCAGAATGGTGGAAACCCCCACAAGTGACCCCATTTTGAAAACTACACCCCTTAAGGTATTTATTAAGGGGTGTTGTAAGTATTTTGACCCCACAGTTTTTTTGTAAGAATTCATGCAAAGCAGGCGTAAAAAAATATAATTTCACTTTTTTCATAAAAGTATCACTTTGAAGACCGATTTCTGTGTAAAGTGACCATGAGAATGAAGAAACACACCCCAAAATATATATTTTGCTTGAAAATGTTTTAGGCCCCACTGTACATTTGGAGAGGTTTTGAGCTACCAGAGCGATAGAAACTCCCCATAAACTACCCCATTTCGAAAACTAGACCCCATAACGTAATTATTTAGGTGTATAGTAATTATTTTGACCCCACAGTTCTTTGCTAAATTGAATGCATATCAGGTGAAAAAAAAAAAAATTTCACTTTTTTCATAAAAGTATTTGTTTGAAGACCGATTTCTTTGTAAAGCGAACATGAAAATGAAGAAACACACCACAAAATCTATCACCCTCTTTCTCCTGTTTTCAAAAATACCCACATTGTGGCCCTAATGCGTTGTTTGGACACACGGCAGGGCCCCAAAGGAAGGGAGCACCCGGAGGCTTTCAGGACTCCTATTTTGCTTGAAAATGTTTTAGGCCCCACTGTACATTTGGAGAAGCTTTGAGCTGCCAGAACGATAGAAACTGCCCATAAACGACCCCATTTCGAAAACTGGACCGCTTAAGGTATTTATCTAGGGGTATAGTTAGCATTTTGACCACACAGGTTTTTCGCTAAATATATTGGAATTAGTCTGTAAAAATTAAAATGTACTTTTTTTCTGAAACAACATAGACATTTTTATTATTTACAAGGAATAACGAAGAAAATGCACCCCAACATTTGTAAAGCAATGTCTCCCGATTACGACAATACCCCATATGTGGTAATAAACTGCTGTTTGGACCCACAGCAGGGCTCAGAAGGGAAGGAGCACCATTTGGATTTATGATTTTGCTGGAATGGTTTTCGGTGCCATGTCGCATTTGCAATGCACTGGAGGGACCAAAACAGTGGAAACCCCCCAAAAGTGACCCCATTTTGGAAAAACCTTCAAGGAATTTTTCTAGGGGTATAGTGAGCATTTGCACCCCACGGGTCTTTTGGAGAGTTTATTAGAATTAGGGCGCGAAAATTAATATCAACATTTTTTCCACTAAAATGTTGCATTTTCTCATTTTCACAAGGGATAAAGGCGGAAAAAAACAACCATTTTTTATAAAGCAATTTCTCCCGAGTACAGAAATACCCCACATGTGGTCATAAGTTTTTTAATTAGAAATGAATTAACCCTTTCAGGACTGATCCAGTTTTTGCTTTCTTATTTTAGATTTTCCCTCCCCGCTTTCGAAGAGCCATAACTTTTTTATTTTTCCATCAATAGAGCGGTGTGAGGGCTTATTTCTTGCGGGAGGAGCTGCAGTTTTTATTGGTACCATTTTCTGGTACATAAAAAGTGATTCAAAAGTTGTATTCCAATTTTTTTTTTAGAGCGAAGGTGACTAAAAAAATAAAACATCGATTTTGGCGGTTTCATTTATTACATTTTTTTAAGGTGTTCACTGTGCAAATTAAATAATGGTATATTGTAATAGTTCGGACTTTTACGGACGTAGCGATACCAATTTTGTTCATTTTTTTACATTACTTTACATCAGGATATATGTAATCTGTGCGGAGTACATCAGGGTATATGTAATCTGTGTGGAGTACATCAGGGTATATGTAATCTGTGCGGAGTACATCAGGGTATAAGTAATCTGTGCGGAGTACATCAGGGTATATGTAATCTGTGCGGAGTACATCAGGGTATATGTAATCTGTGCGGAGTACATCAGGGTATATGTAATCTGTGCGGAGTACATCAGGGCATATGTAATCTGTGAGGAGTACATCAGGGCATATGTAATCTGTGTGGAGTACATCAGGGTATATGTAAACTGTGCGGAGTACATCAGGGTATATGTAATCTGTGCGGAGTACATCAGGGTATATGTAATCTGTGCGGAGTACATCAGGGTATATGTAATCTGTGCGGAGTACATCAGGGTATATGTAATCTGTGTGGAGTACATCAGGGTATATGTAATCTGTGCGGAGTACATCAGGGTATATGTAATCTGTGAGGAGTACATCAGGATATATGTAATCTGTGCGGAGTACATCAGGGTATATGTAATCTGTGAGGAGTACATCAGGGTATATGTAAACTGTGCGGAGTACATCAGGGTATATGTAATCTGTGCGGAGTCCATCAGGGTATATGTAATCTGTGCGGAGTACATCAGGATATACGTAATCTGTGCGGAGTACATCAGGATATACGTAATCTGTGCGGAGTACATCAGGGTATATGTAATCTGTGCGGAGTACATCAGGGTATATGTAATCTGTGCGGAGTACATCAGGGTATATGTAATCTGTGCGGAGTACATCAGGGTATATGTAATCTGTGTGGAGTACATCAGGGTATATGTAATCTGTGCGGAGTACATCAGGGTATATGTAATCTGTGCGGAGTACATCAGGGTATATGTAATCTGTGCGGAGTACATCAGGGTATATGTAAGCTGTGCGGAGTACATCAGGGTATATGTAATCTGTGCGGAGTACATCAGGGCATATGTAATCTGTGAGGAGTACATCAGGGTATATGTAATCTGTGTGGAGTACATCAGGGTATATGTAAACTGTGTGGAGTACATCAGGGTATATGTAATCTGTGCGGAGTACATCAGGGTATATGTAATCTGTGCGGAGTACATCAGGGTATATGTAATCTGTGCGGAGTACATCAGGGTATATGTAATCTGTGCGGAGTACATCAGGGTATATGTAATCTGTGCGGAGTACATCAGGGTATATGTAAACTGTGCGGAGTACATCATGGTATATGTAATCTGTGTGGAGTACATCAGGGTATATGTAATCTGTGCGGAGTACATCAGGGTATATGTAATCTGTGTGGAGTACATCATGGTATATGTAATCTGTGTGGAGTACATCAGGGTATATGTAATCTGTGCGGAGTACATCAGGGTATATGTAATCTGTGCGGAGTACATCAGGGTATATGTAATCTGTGCGGAGTACATCAGGGTATATGTAACCTGTGCGGAGTACATCAGGGTATATGTAATCTGTGCGGAGAACATCAGGGTATATGTAAACTGTGCGGAGTACATCAGGGTATATGTAATCTGTGCGGAGAACATCAGGGTATATGTAAGCTGTGCGGAGTACATCAGGGTATATGTAAGCTGTGCGGAGTACATCAGGGTATATGTAAGCTGTGCGGAGTACATCAGGGTATATGTAATCTGTGCGGAGTACATCAGGGTATATGTAAACTGTGCGGAGTACATCAGGGTATATGTAATCTGTGCGGAGTACATCAGGGTATATGTAATCTGCGGAGTGGATCAGGGTATATGTAATCTGTGCGGAGTACATCAGGGTATATGTTATCTGTGCGGAGTACATCAGGGTATATGTAATATGTGCGGAGTACATCAGGGTATATGTAATCTGTGCGGAGTACATCAGGGTATATGTAATCTGTGCGGAGTACATCAGGGTATATGTAATCTGTGCGGAGTACATCAGGGTATATGTAATCTGTGCGGAGTACATCAGGGTATATGTAATCTGTGCGGAGTACATCAGGGTATATGTAATCTGTGCGGAGTACATCAGGGTATATGTAATCTGTGCGGAGTACATCAGGGTATATGTAAGCTGTGCGGAGTACATCAGGGTATATGTAATCTGTGCGGAGTACATCAGGGCATATGTAATCTGTGAGGAGTACATCAGGGTATATGTAATCTGTGTGGAGTACATCAGGGTATATGTAAACTGTGTGGAGTACATCAGGGTATATGTAATCTGTGCGAGGTACATCAGGGTATATGTAATCTGTGCGGAGTACATCAGGGTATATGTAATCTGTGCGGAGTACATCAGGGTATATGTAATCTGTGCGGAGTACATCAGGGTATATGTAATCTGTGCGGAGTACATCAGGGTATATGTAATCTGTGCGGAGTACATCAGGGTATATGTAATCTGTGCGGAGTACATCAGGGTATATGTAAACTGTGCGGAGTACATCAGGGTATATGTAATCTGTGCGGAGTACATCAGGGCATATGTAATCTGTGAGGAGTACATCAGGGTATATGTAATCTGTGTGGAGTACATCAGGGTATATGTAAACTGTGTGGAGTACATCAGGGTATATGTAATCTGTGCGGAGTACATCAGGGTATATGTAATCTGTGCGGAGTACATCAGGGTATATGTAATCTGTGCGGAGTACATCAGGGTATATGTAATCTGTGCGGAGTACATCAGGATATATGTAATCTGTGCGGAGTACATCAGGGCATAATAAGAGGGTATAATAATGCGGTAAATAAATAATAATTCATAGATGTGTGGCCGGTGTCGCACTGATAAACGGCGCCCGATCTTATCCGCTTTTGGACACTCTGCATATTTTGCATCGCCATATTCTGAGAGCCAGGACTTTTTTAATTTTTCAGCACCGGAGCCGTGTGAGGGCTTATTTGTTGCGGGACAATCTGTAGTTCTCATTGGTACCATTTTGGGGTACATGCGATTTTGATCACTTTTTATTCCATTTTTTTGCAATCCTGAGCAAAAAACAGGAATTCTGACACTGTTTTTTAGGTTTTCTTTTTGCGGCGTTCACCGTACGCTATAAATGACATTTTTACTTTATTCTGCGGGTCGGTACGGTTACGGCGATACCATATGTATATAGGTTTGGTCCTTTTTTTTAGCGTTTGCACAATAAAATCACTTATTTATAAAAAAAAACATTTTCTGTGTCACCGTATTCTGAGAGCTGTAATTTTTTTTATTTTTTAGTCAAAAAAGCTGTGTAAGGGCTTGTTTTTTGCGGGACGGATAGAAGTTTTTATCGGTATTATTTTCGGGTACATGCGGCTTTTTGATCACTTTTTATTCTTTATTTAGGGAGCGGTGGTGACCAAAATTGATTTTTTTTGGGGTGTTCATCATGCGGGAAAAATAACATTATAGTTTTATAGTTGGGGTCGTTACGAACGCGGTGATACCAGATATGTGTACTTTTTTAACGTGTTTATTTTTTTTCTACAATAAAAGTCTTATTATAGGGAAAAAAAAGCATTTTGTGTTTATAGAACTTATAACTTTTATTTTTACACTTTTTTTTTTAAACTTTTTTATTACTTTTTTTTACTTTTTTCCCTTGTCCCACTAGGGGACATTTAGACTTGCATCTTTGATCGCTGCTAGAGTACATTACACTACCTACGTAGTGTAATGTGTTCTAACTGTCATTGTGACGTAACTGTCACTCTGACAGGAAGCCGAGGAGGAACAGCCGGAGGCTGCTCCTCCGAGGCATCCGTACATGGCAACCCGGAGGTCATTATCTGACCTCCGATTGCCGTGACAAGCATCGGCAGCCCCCATGATCACTTCGTGGGGGCTGCCGATGTGCTTCAAACCACTTAAATGCGAGGACGGCAATACGTCGCCGCACTTAAGGGGTTAATTGCCGAAAGCAGTGGCGATGGTCCGCTGTTCGGCGAGACTGATATGTCAGCTGTCTAAGACAGCTGTCAGCGCGCGTCTGTCACTCTGTGTTTACACAGAGTGACAGTTTGAAATGCGGACGAAAATGAACGTCCTGGTGCGGGAACTAGCAGCCGACCATGATGTTCATTTTCGTCCTTGGTCGTGAAAGGGTTATAGGCCTTAGGCTATGTTCACACGGGGTATTTTGCCGAGTTTTTTGACGCGGAAACCGCGTCGCAAAACTCGGCAGAAACGGCCCGAGAACGCCTCCCATTGATTTCAATGGGAGGCGTCGGCGTCTTTTTCCCGCGAGCAGTAAAACTGCCTCGCGGGAAAAAGAAGCGACATGCCCTATCTTCGGGCGCTTCCGCCTCCGACCTCCCATTGACTTCAATGGGAGGCAGGAGAAAGCGTATATCTCGCTGTTTTATGCCTGCGGCGCTCAATGGCCGCGGGCGAAAAACGGCGCGATAATTGCTGTTCACACGGAGTATTTTGGGGGAGGAATATCTGCCTCAAAATTCCGTTTGGAACTTTGAGGCAGATATTCCTCCCCCAAAATACTCCGTGTGAACATAGCCTTAAGGTGGGAGATCTTGAGCATAAAACTGCAGCTTATGCAGATGATTTGTTGGTTTATATAACTAAACCCTTGGACGCTCTCTCACGACTTCTACAGATTTTTGAGGACTTTGGGTGGGTTTCTAATTTCAAGATCAATTATGACAAGTCGGAAGCGCTTAATATAACCCTACCGCAAAGTACATTTCTGACCGTTAGTTCTCAATCTCCTTTTAAGTGGCCAAGGTCTGAATTGAAATATTTGGGTTTAAAAATTACAGCAGAAACAAAAATGCTCTTTGATCGGAATTATAGCCCATTATACTATAAAATGAAGGATTTCTTGTCAAAACTTAAGGTCCCGTATATGTCGTGGTTAGGCCGAAAGAACCTTCTTACCGCATTTGTTCTCCCTCAGGTTCTATATATACTACAGTCCTTGCCTATTGATATACCCACATATTATTTTTCTCGGTTTCGACGCCTGCTAATGAAGTGTATGTGGAATAAAAAACGTCCAAGACTCGCATATACGAAACCCATACGGAGAAAGGGTACAGGAGGGTTGTCATTGCCTGATCGTCCAACTTATTATAAGGCCATACAATTGGGGAGGTGGACACAATTAGTTAATAGCAGAGTCTCTCTTCCACATGCCGATATAGAACGATATTTACTGGCTAATGGTCTGGCTTCTTATCTTTGGATGGGGACAAAAACACCCTCTAGATCAGGGGTCTCAAACTTGGCCGGGTAAGTGGGCCGCATATAGAAAAAATGTGAAGTTGACGGGCCGCATTACTTTCAAATTTGATACAACACAAAATTATTGTTAATCAGTTAGTTATTTGAACTACTATAACATTATATTACTATAATACCGCTAGGTTTACAATTTGAGATATTTTTCCACATGCTAATTTGAACAATCCAGTTTTCCAGTTTAAAAGTGTCGCTAAATGCAATCCGGCGGCTCAGTTAGTAGCGTTTGGCAGACACACATGTCAAGATTGGGCAGCCCCTTTTTAGATAGTGCCCTCTGTGGATGCTGCCACAGTGCCCTCTGTAGATAATACAACACACCTAAATAATGCCACAGTGCCCTCTGTAGATAATGCAACACACCCCTTAATAATGTCATAGTGTCCTCTGTACATGCTGCCACGGTGCCCTCTGTAGGTGCTGCCACGGTGCCCTCTGTAGGTGCTGCCACAGTGCCCTCTCTAGGTGCTGCCACGGTGCCCTCTCTAGGTGCTGCCACGGTGCCCTCCGCAGGTGCTGCCACGGTGCCCTCCGCAGGTGCTGCCACGGTGCCCTCCGCAGGTGCTGCCACGGTGCCCTCCGCAGATGCTGCCACGGTGCCCTCCGCAGATGCTGCCACGGTGCCCTCCGCAGATGCTGCCACGGTGCCCTCCGCAGATGCTGCCACGGTGCCCTCCGCAGATGCTGCCACAGTGCCCTCCGTAGATGCTGCCACAGTGATGTCAGGGGCTTGCCCAGAGCTGGAGTCCCGGAGCAGAACCGCTTCTAGCACTCTGCCTGGGATTCCAGCTCTGCTCCTGACATCACTGTCTATATATGGACAGAGATGTCAGGGGCAACCCCACAGCTGGATTCCCGGGCAGAGTGCTAATAGGCTCTTCCTGGGACTCCAGCTGTGCTCCTGACATCACTGGGACTCCTGCTTTGGGGAAGCCCCTGACATCATTGTCGATGTATGGACAGCGATGTCAGAGGCTTCCCCAGAGTCCCAGAGCAGAGCCTATATTAGCGGATTTCTTGTCAAAACTTAAGGTACCGTATATGTCGTGGTTAGGCCGAAATAACCTTCTTACCACATTTGTTCTCCCTCAGGTTCTATATATACTACAGTCCTTGCCTATTGATATACCCACATATTATTTTTCTCGGTTTCGACGCTTGCTAATGAAGTGTATGTGGAATAAAAAACGTCCTAGACTCGCATATACGAAATTCATACGGAGAAAGGGTACAGGAGGGTTGTCATTGCCTGATCTTCCAACTTATTATAAGGCCATACAATTGGGGAGGTGGACACAATTAGTTAATAGCAGTGTCTTTCTTCCACATGTCGATATAGAACGATATTTACTGGCTAATGGTCTGGCTTCTTATCTTTGGGTGAGGACAAAAACACCCTCTAGATCATTGGTGCAGAGTGATATGACTAGAGGATTGATCAGGGTTTGCTGATGCCTCTTTCAATTTTACCTTGTCAATAGAAAATGCACTGAAGTATCGGAGACTTGGTCTCACCTCCATTCACTGAAGATAGCTAGACTTTATGACTCAGGAGAGTTGCCTTCATTGGAGATATTGCATAGACAACTGAATATTCCGCAGCCTAAGGGTATGTTCACACTCACTATTTACGGACGTAATTCAGGCGTTTTACGCCTAGAATTACGGCCGAAAATACTGCTTGAAAGCTTCGGCAAACATCTGCCCATTCATTTGGACGGGTCTTACGGTGTTCTGTGCAGACGGTCATTTTTTTTACGCGCCGCTGTCAAAAGACGGCGCGTAAAAAAGATGCCCGCGTCAATTGGAGCCGTTTTCCATTGACTCCATAGAAAAACAGCTCCAATTACGTCCGTAATGGACGCTGCAAAAAACGCCTGCACATGCCATTGCATCTGAAATTCAGGGGCTGTTTTCGCCTGAAAACAACTCCGTAATTTCAGCCGTAACGGACGTGCATGTGTGAACATACCCTAACAGCCTGCAAGTATTGGACTTTTCTTCTACATGCCAGAAGGTGATGACATCTTCTGATGTACATAAATCTGAGCCAACTTAGTTACAGAATTATACTTTGTTACCCTCATTCCCTAAAAAATCTCTTTCCAGGATATATAAAGAGCTGATCACTTCCACGCCTGTATCTACCCCAGGCTTTATATTCGCTTGGGAGAAGGAATTGGGTGGTGTCTTTTCTGAGGGGGAGATCCAGCATTCTGCGGCACTCGCATGGATTTTCAAGGTGTGTCAGGATGCAGGAAAATTCCTATAAAACGCTCACAAGGTGGTACAGAACGCCGGAATATTTACATAAGATTCAAGTTTCTCCAGTAAATACTTGTTGGAGATGTGAGAAGGAGGTGGGAAGCTTGTCTCATATCTGGGGTCATGTATGAAGGTGAAGAGGTTTTGGAGGGAGGTTGAAGCCTTGATTTTGGAAGTCTGTTCTATTTCAATATCCCTCACGAGGGATCTAGTCTTACTCTGGTTGCCTCTTCGGGAATTTTCTCCTTCATCTAGGAATCTCCCTACTTTTATAATCTCCGCAGCTAAATTACTGATTCCTACTAAGTGGAAAGAGACTTCCCCCCTTTACGTGTTCACCTTGTGTCCAAACTACACCAGATATGTCAGCTGGAGGAACTGGCGGGTTGGGAAAATAAAAATAGAGGTTCTTTTCTGAAAGTTTGGCAGCCATGGTTGGACTATAGAGATAAGGTTTAGACGTATGGGATGATATTGGAAGCCTGTATAGATTACTCTCAAGATAGTGTGAGAGAATGAGATTTATTTGAATGTAGTCCTTTTATTACTAGTGCTATAAGAATTTGCCTGAGCGGTGATCAGTGGTTTATTTGTTGATATGAATGTTCTGGGAATAAGTAGTCATGCATGATGGATATATGGCTGCTCCACATTGATAATGATGTCATGGTAAGTGACATGTCATGTTATAATAAGCTGTGAGTGTCCACTGGCAAACAGTGCTGATGTACTAGGCAGAATTGCGCTCTCTTTCTTATGGATCTTTATGTTTGATACTGACTTTTTGTCTACTTTAATAAAAAGAAAAAAAATAGTCAAACAACGCCGTCCGTTCAAAACCTGCCTTACAAAAATCATTGTGTGAACAAACCCTAAGGGCGGATTTACACGCAAAAAACGCAGCGTTTTGTGTGCACAAAAGGCACTTAACAGCTCCGTGTGTCATCACATAGGATGCGCGGCTGCAGGGCCGGTCTTAGGGTAGATGGCGCCCCGTGCGAAATTATCTTTCGGCGCCCCACGGCATTATAAAAAATGTCCAATAAAAAAAGAATAATTCCTCCCCACAGTATAATGCCCTATATAGTGCCCCCAACAGTGTAATGCCCCTTTATTGCCCCACACACAGTATAATAATAATATTTAATAATGTAATATATTATAACACCTTCAAGGACACAGTATTTTGTCCTCTAATTGTGCCCACACAGTGTTATGCCCCCTAAGTGCCACACACATTATATTGCCCCTTGTAGTGCCCCTACACAGTATAATGTCCGCTTAGTGGCCTCCACAGAGTATAATGCCCCCACAACCCCCCTACTAGAAAGTGCCCCCTGTAGATTGTGCCGTACAGCCTCCCTGTAGACAGTGCCATAATCCCCCACCTCCTCCTTGTAGACAGTGCCATAATCCCCCACCTCCTCCCTGTAGACAGTGCCATAATCCCCCACCTCCTCCCTGTAGACAGTGCCATAATCCCCCACCTCCTCCTGGTAGACAGTGCCATAATCCCCCACCTCCTCCTTGTAGACAGTGCCATACAGCCCCCATCTGCCCCTTGTAGTGTCATACAGCCCCCACATCCCCCTTGTAGACAGTGCCATACTGCCCCCCCACCTCCACCTGACAGGATCCTTGCGTAGGCCGGCTTGATCCAGAAATGTCATCACGCCGACTGCGCAGGGATCCTGTCCCTGCGCCTCATAGGCTGCAGGCGCCGCTGTAGACTGCTACAGAGTTTCCCAACCTTTTCGGACTTGAGCCACCCCTAAAAAAAAAAAAGAAAGATTCCTCAGGGCCCCCCTACCAAAAATTGTTCAGAAAAAGACAGAAAATAGCTAAAAATAAGCACTACATTCTTAGGGTATGTTCACACAGCGTTTTTTGTAAAGCAGAAAAAATCAGCTTTTGAATTGACAGCGTTATTTGATGGGGTTTGTTTTTGCGTTTTGTTTTTTTTTAAGCCGTTGAAGCGAATGCAAAAGACGCAGCAAAAAAAGCTCCAAACGAGCGCCACAGCTATTTTCTTCCTACTATTAATTTCAATTGGAGGTCAGAGGTGGAAACCACTTGAAGACCATCAGCCCCCCCCCACTCACAGTGAAATGACCATCAGCCCCCCCC
Organism: Rhinoderma darwinii; assembly: GCF_050947455.1. Classification (NCBI taxonomy): domain Eukaryota; kingdom Metazoa; phylum Chordata; class Amphibia; order Anura; family Rhinodermatidae; genus Rhinoderma; species Rhinoderma darwinii. The sequence goes on from NC_134691.1 coordinate 19,593,548, forward strand.
CCACTCACAGTAAAATGACCATCAGCCCCTCCACTCACAGTAAAATGACCATCAGCCCCCCCAACTCACAGTAAAATGACCATCAGCCCCCCCACTCACAGTAAAATGACCATCAGCCCCTCCACTCACAGTAAAATGACCATCAGCCCCCCCACTCACGGTAAAATGACCATCAGCCCCCCCACTCACGGTAAAATGACCATCAGCCCCCCCACTCACGGTAAAATGACCATCAGCCCCCCCACTCACGGTAAAATGACCATCAGCCCCCCCACTCACGGTAAAATGACCATCAGCCCCCCCACTCACGGTAAAATGACCATCAGCCCCCCACTCACGGTAAAATGACTATCAGCCCCCCCACTCACGGTAAAATGACCATCAGCCCCCCCACTCACGGTAAAATGACCATCAGCCCCCCACTCACGGTAAAATGACCATCAGCCCCCCCACTCACGGTAAAATGACCATCAGCCCCCCCACTCACGGTAAAATGACCATCAGCCCCCCCACTCACGGTAAAATGACCATCAGCCCCCCACTCACAGTAAAATGACCATCAGCCCCCCCACTCACAGTAAAATGACCATCAACCCCCCCACTCACAGTAAAATTACCATCAGCCCCCCCCACTCACAGTAAAATGACCATCAGCCCCCCACTCACAGTAAAATGACCATCAGCCCCCCCACTCACAGTAAAATTACCATCAGCTCCCCCACTCACGGTAAAATGACCATCAGCCCCCCCACTCACGGTAAAATGACCATCAGCCCCCCACTCACGGTAAAAGGACCATCAGCCCCCCCCACTCACGGTAAAATGACCATCAGCCCCCCCCACTCACGGTAAAATGACCATCAGCCCCCCCACTCACGGTAAAATGACCATCAGCCCCCCCACTCACGGTAAAATGACCATCAGCCCCCCCACTCACGGTAAAATGACCATCAGCCCCCCCACTCACGGTAAAATGACCATCAGCCCCCCCACTCACGGTAAAATGACCATCAGCCCCCCCACTCACGGTAAAATGACCATCAGCCCCCCCACTCACGGTAAAATGACCATCAGCCCCCCCACTCACGGTAAAATGACCATCAGCCCCCCACTCACGGTAAAATGACCATCAGCCCCCCCACTCACGGTAAAATGACCATCAGCCCCCCCACTCACGGTAAAATGACCATCAGCCCCCCCACTCACGGTAAAATGACCATCAGCCCCCCCACTCACGGTAAAATGACCATCAGCCCCCCCACTCACGGTAAAATGACCATCAGCCCCCACACTCACGGTAAAATGACCATCAGCCCCCCCACTCACGGTAAAATGACCATCAGCCCCCCCACTCACAGTAAAATGACCATCAGCCCCCCCACTCACAGTAAAATGACCATCAGCCCCCCCACTCACAGTAAAATGACCATCAACCCCCCCACTCACAGTAAAATGACCATCAGCCCCCCCCACTCACAGTAAAATGACCATCAGCCCCCCACTCACAGTAAAATGACCATCAGCCCCCCCACTCACAGTAAAATGACCATCAGCCCCCCCACTCACGGTAAAATGACCATCAGCCCCCCCACTCACGGTAAAATGACCATCAGCCCCCCCACTCACGGTAAAATGACCATCAGCCCCCCCACTCACGGTAAAATGACCATCAGCCCCCCACTCACGGTAAAATGACCATCAGCCCCCCCCACTCACGGTAAAATGACCATCAGCCCCCCCACTCACAGTAAAATGACCATCAGCCCCCCACTCACAGTAAGGCTGGGTTCACACGCACTCTTTACGGACGTAATTTGGGCGTTTTATTCCCGAATTACGTCCGAAAATGCGGCTCAAAAGCGTCGGCAAACATCTGGCCATTCATTTGAATGGGTCTTACGATGTTCTGTGCTGACGGTCATTTTCTTTACGCGCCGCTGTCAAAAGACGGCGCGTAAAAAAGACGCCCGCATCAAAGAAGTGCCTGTCACTTCTTGAGACGTAATTAGAGCCGTTTTCCCTTGACTCCATGGAAAAAACAGCTCCAATTACGTCCGTCATGGACGCAGCGAAAAGCGCCTGCACATGCCATTATGGCTGAAATGCCTCCTGAAAACAGCTCCGTAATTTCAGCCGTAACGGACGCTGCCGTGTGAACATACCCTAAAATGACCATCAGCTCGTCCACTCACAGTAAAACGACCATCAGCCCGCCACTCACAGTAAAAGGACCATCAGCCCCCCTTGTAGGTCGTGCCGCACAGCCCCCTTGTAGGTCGTGCAACACAGCCCCCTTGTAGGTCGTGCCACACAGCCCCCTTGTAGGCCGTGCCACACAGCCCCCTTGTAGGCCGTGCCACACAGCCCCCTTGTAGGCAGTGCCACACAGCCCCCTTGTAGGCAGTGCCACACAGCCCCCTTGTAGGCCGTGCCACACAGCCCCGTTGTAGGCCGTGCCACACAGCCCCCTTGTAGGCCGTGCCACACAGCCCCCTTGTAGGTCGTGCCACACAGCCCCCTTGTAGGCCGTGCCACACAGCCCCCTTGTAGGTCGTGCCACACAGCCCCCTTGTAGGTCGTGCCGCACAGCCCCCTTGTAGGCAGTGCCGCACAGCCCCCTTGTAGGTAGTGCCGCACGGCCCCCTTGTAGGTAGTGCCAAAAGGCCCCATTGTAGGTAGTGCCACACAGCCCCCTGTAGGTAGTAGGGATGTCACGATACCTGAATTTGGACTTTGATACTGATACTTCGTGTAGTATTGCGATTTCGATAACAAAAAGATACTTGGCCAACAGTAATTAAAAAAAAGTTCTTCCATTTTCTGATGTGAGGCCCGAGGTGTGATGATGAATTTAACCTCCATTTGCCTCACATTAATAGTAATTAACCCCATCATGTTAATGTGTGAGGTTCATGATGGGGTTAATTACTATTAATGTGAGGCACATGGAGGTTAAATTCATCGCACCTCGCGCCTCACATTAATAAGTGAAAGAAGTTTTTTTTTTACAGCGTACACATCATAAATGACGCCCAAAAATTGTTGTGCAGGTTATTACGGCCGCGCCGATACCGAATGTGTCAATATTTTATGTATTGAGACTTATTTTAATGTTTATTGTATTTTTTTAAATTTAACATTACTTTATTTTTAAACTTTAATGTACGGGCATATATCTATATACTGATAGTACACAGGCATATATCTATATACTGATAGTACACAGGCATATATCTATATACTGATAGTACACAGGCATATATCTATATACTGATAGTACACAGGCATATATCTATATACTGATAGTACACAGGCATATATCTATATACTGATAGTACACAGGCATATATCTATATACTGATAGTACACAGGCATATATCTATATACTGATAGTACACAGGCATATATCTATATACTGATAGTACACAGGCATATATCTATATACGGATAGTACACAGGCATATATCTATATACTGATAGTACACAGGCATATATCTATATACTGATAGTACACAGGCATATATCTATATACTGATAGCACACAGGCATATATCTATATACGGATAGTACACAGGCATATATCTATATACTGATAGCACACAGGCATATATCTATATACTGATAGTACACAGGCATATGTCTATATACTGATAGTACACAGGCATATATCTATATACGGATAGTACACAGGCATATATCTATATACGGATAGTACACAGGCATATATCTATATACTGATAGCACACAGGCATATATCTATATACTGATAGTACACAGGCATATATCTATATACTGATAGTACACAGGCATATATCTATATACAGATAGTACACAGGCACATATCTATATACTGATAGTACACAGGCATATATCTATATACTGATAGTACACAGGCATATATCTATATACTGATAGTACACAGCCATATATCTATATACGGATAGCACACAGGCATATATCTATATACTGATAGTACACAGCCATATATCTATATACGGATAGCACAAAGGCATATATCTATATACTGATAGTACACAGGCATATATCTATATACGGATAGCACACAGGCATATATCTATATACTGATAGTACACAGGCATATATCTATATACTGATAGCACACAGGCATATATCTATATACTGATAGCACACAGGCATATATCTATATACTGATAGCACACAGGCATATATCTATATACGGATAGTACACTGGCATATATCTATATACTGATAGCACACAGGCATATATCTATATACTGATAGCACACAGGCATATATCTATATACTGATAGCACACAGGCATATATCTATATACGGATAGTACACTGGCATATATCTATATACTGATAGCACACAGGCATATATCTATATACGGATAGTACACTGGCATATATCTATATACTGATAGCACACAGGCATATATCTATATACTGATAGCACACAGGCATATATCTATATACTGATAGCACACAGGCATATATCTATATACGGATAGTACACAGTCACATATCTATATACTGATAGTACACAGGCATATATCTATATACTGATAGTACACAGGCATATATCTATATACTGATAGTACACAGGCATATATCTATATACGGATAGTACACAGGCATATATCTATATACGGATAGTACACAGGCACATATCTATATACTGATAGTACACAGGCATATATCTATATACGGATAGCACACAGGCATATATCTATATACTGATAGCACACAGGCATATATCTATATACGGATAGTACACAGGCATATATCTATATACTGATAGTACACAGGCATATATCTATATACTGATAGCACACAGGCATATATATATATATACTGATAGTACACAGGCATATATCTATATACGGATAGCACACAGGCATAAATCTATATACGGATAGTACACAGGCATATATCTATATACGGATAGTACACAGGCATATATCAGATAGTACACAGGCATATATCTATATACTGATAGTACACAGGCATATATCAGATAGTACACAGGCATATATCTATATACTGATAGTACACAGGCATATATTTATATACGGATAGCACACAGGCATATATCTATATACGGATAGCACACAGGCATATATCTATATACGGATAGTACACAGGCATATATCTATATACTGATAGCACACAGGCATATATCTATATACGGATAGCACACAGGCATATATCTATATACGGATAGTACACAGGCATATATCTATATACTGATAGCACACAGACATATATCTATATACTGATAGTACACAGGCATATATCTATATACGGATAGCACACAGGCATATATCTATATACGGATAGCACACAGGCATATATCTATATAAGGATAGCACACAGGCAGATATCTATATACTGATAGTACACAGGCATATATCTATATACTGATAGTACACAGGCATATATCTATATACTGATAGTACACAGGCATATATCTATATACTGATAGTACACAGGCATATATCTATATACGGATAGCACACAGGCATATATCTATATAAGGATAGCACACAGGCAGATATCTATATACTGATAGTACACAGGCATATATCTATATACTGATAGTACACAGGCATATATCTATATACGGATAGTACACAGGCATATATCAGATAGTACACAGGCATATATCTATATACTGATAGTACACAGGCATATATCTATATACGGATAGCACACAGGCATATATCTATATACGGATAGCACACAGGCATATATCTATATACGGATAGTACACAGGCATATATGTATATACTGATAGTACACAGGCATATATCTATATACAGATAGCACACAGGCATATATCTATATACGGATAGTACACAGGCATATATGTATATACTGATAGTACACAGGCATATATCTATATACTGATAGTACACAGGCATATATCTATATACGGATAGTACACAGGCATACATCTATATACGGATAGTACACAGGCATATATCTATATACGGATAGTACACAGGCATATATCTATATACTGATAGTACACAGGCATATATCTATATACGGATAGCACACAGGCATATATCTATATACGGATAGTACACAGGCATATATCTATATACTGATAGTACACAGGCATATATCTGTATTAATTCATGGCCGCACGATTTTGCAGATAAAGGGACGGTTTACCCGCGTTAACGTGCGGCCATGAATTAATACACCCTTTATGGCCGCACCATTTT